>NC_085140.1:155919677-156006315 GCF_024139115.2 Armigeres subalbatus | reverse complement strand
TTTTTAATTAAAGTCACCGAGAAAAGCCAATTGAATTCAATTAATGTCTGCGGGAGCCCAAACTTGAGTTCAATAAATTGTTGAACAACCCGAACAGCAAATAAACAACAATATTTTATAATCCGAGAAATGAGGCAAAACATAGCCTATTAAGGCTACGAACTATATCGTATGATATGAAAATACCTGGGCATAAGCAATTAAGACATTCTCGACATTTTCTGATTCTGGTTGCCCCTCCAACTGTTTTCCAGCTGGTGGTTTAACTCGGCGAATTGCTCCGCCATGAGGGGGCAACGGGGGAAGTGGAGATTCATTGACTACATTCTGCTCAACTTCTCCCATTAAGACAGGCGCATTAAGATCGAACTCAGTAGGGGGATCCGATTGGTTCATAATCTCAAAATTCACGCCAAAATACTGTTGACCCATTCGAGCAATTAAATCCAACAATAAATATTTATTTTCTGCTTGCATGGCATCCCGAGGGGCGTGCCTACGTACTCTCATATGGTAATGCACCAACCTGGATAAGCATCCTGTGTCTATCCCTGACACTAATAACGACCCAATTCTACGGAGTCGTTGGGGTAATAAGTCATAGTCATTAGACATCAAATGGTCAGCTATTTGCAGATTATAACCATTTTGTCGCTCACGAAGCAGATTACGTAAAGCTCTGCGACGTGAATCAAGATTTCCATCAATTGGAGCTCCTCGAATCGCAAGTTCATAATTAAGCTCATCCTCTTCCAGATCATTGGTATTTATACGGTAGAAATCCATCTTTCAAAATATTCAGAACAAATCAAGATAAATAAAAATAAAAATAAGTTTTAAAAAAATGTTAAAGAAAAAGAAAACAATTAACCTAATTAACCAATCACCAAAAAAAAATTCAATCTTATTCTAAAGTAGGTACTATCGAACTATTCAGAATTCAAACTTACGATATAAATTACACTCAAAATTTAACCAACTGACCCAACTATATTACAGTGAAAGAAAATCTAAACTATCTCAACAAAATCCAAATGAATTCAACTAGTTAACCACTTTACCGGCCCCACGTTGGGCGCCAAATTGTAACGAAGAAGTATGTCCTTACAACCGTTCAGCAGCTTAAGCGCCACTCCCAGTACCAGGGAGGCTGCTGACGTACGTTGGAGTCCGGCTGAGACCCTTATCTTTAGGCGAGTTAAGTGGTTCAAACACTCTCGTTCACTTCAACTACCCAAACCCGAAGCAAATAAATTGGGAACCCTTTGGACCAAGTGGAAAATATTGTTCATCAAACCGATCAAACCATTGAGAAAAAAATTACTAAAAATACCATTTGAACAAAGAATATAGAAATGGCAAACTCAGACAGATTTATATTAATCGTGCATTTCGTTTTAGGGTTTTACATTGGAGGGAAGGGCGGTCTTACTGTCTATCCTACCTTATTTCTACCCTAAACCTGGCTCTTGGTGGGAAGCTCCCACGACGCGTCGAAGTGGTGTGGATGAACTCGTTGGCGTACGCGTAAAGTCCAGCGATCAAATCGATATTACCATCACGTGGTCGAGCAGTGAGAAGCTATCTCCTTTACGAAATGCGCGTAGCGATTTCGAGCTCCCAGGTACTCGTGCTGATTGAACGGTGCGCCAATGAACGCGTGAACTGCACCGACAGTGCCTTCCGGTCGAGCAGATTTCCTCGAGTGACCGGGTGCGTATGCGTGTTGTTCGAATGAACACTTCTGACGGCGACCGAAACGTTGGTGAGCGAGCACTTTACACTGCACTGGAGCTTGGTGGGTGGTAATGAGCCGTATGGGTGGAAAAATCACACCACACCCACGGCTGGGACGAATAGCTGGTTTATATTGGGGAACCACTGCTCGATCTCGTTGATCGTCTTACTCACTCGGTGGCGGTTAGAAACAGCCGCGCGTGTACTTACGTTGGGTACACATAAGCACCCCACGTTGAGTAGGGAATCCTATTCAACGGGATAATTAGGCCAACATTCAAACAATAAGAATAGTCATTTCTGCTTACCTAAGCTAGATTGGGATGGTACTAACCAAGCCCGGTCCCTAAGGGAGCACACGCGCTTTAACACTATTCCAAAGGCAATTCTAAAAAGTTACATGTTTAGGAATAAGTTTCTCTCTCGAATTCGATACCACTTACTATATTACCACTGTTTAACAAGTTTTAGGATAACTATTTTTACAAGTTTTAGGATAACTTTTCGTTAATATCTGATAATTGCTGGATACAATTCAATCTGTGGCGTCACTACACGATTTTAGGTGCACGTTTTATGTCTACCTTAAACTAGATACTCTGCTCAAATGGCGCAATAATCTGATATGGGATTCTATTGTACCCCATAGGTATAGAATTTCCAATCATTGTTTGGACTAATGGAAAATGTACTCGTGTGTTTCCCAGTTACAAAAGATCCCCTTCTTAAATTTGGCTAAATACATTCGATTGCTCAGTGCAAACCATATCGCTAGAGCCCCATCGGATGAACACAAAATCGGTTGCAGTCGTTTGGTAGAGTAGAAGAAGTGAACGTATATGAGTGGAGCTCAATACATATACGCGAAAATTACACCGTCAGCGTTACCCTAGTATCTGATAGGTGGCAGCACAAGTATGCCGAAAGCTCATGTTGTATTTTATTTTTGAATGGACAGTGAGCAAATTATAATAGGGTGGTAAAATCAATCGTTACACAGCTTGATCGCTGCACACCTCGCCTTCTTGTGCCTGTCGGATCGTTGTATAGAACAATTTTTACTCCAAGTGCGCGTTGGTCCTCCACAAGCATTGTCCAGGTCTCGTGTCCAAGGAGGACTACCGCCACATGTTCAATGAGGGAGTCTGTTTGGTACGGCGGCGAACTCTATTCGATCGGTTTGTTTTTTGGAGTCCAAAGTACGTACGCTTTCCTGCCACGTTGCGTCTCCGAATTTATCTGCTGGTATCGTTATCGGAGGTCAAGTGACCCCAAGTACACATAATAATGAAAGTAGTGCATGAAGAACTGTAGACGAGTGTAGTTAACCCATACTCACACTATATTGGATACACTTGGCTTGACCAATGTGCAGAATGCAAATTTCCGATACCATTTTCTAAAACATTGGAATGTCTTATGCCTTGCGTTCATTTTTCCCATAATGTCAGCGAAAATTGCACAGAACTTTACTCCTAATCACACCGACCACAAGAAAGCTTGCCTACAATAGAAACGTTTTTTTTATCACCACAAATTTATGTAAGGACGTGGCCGACGCTATTGTTAATTTCAAATATTATTTATTATTCAATTTGTATTATAAAATTGGCTAATTAGATACATTATCGTTTGATTACCATTCTTGAGTTTGTTTCAATTTTGTTCGAACTACAACCTTCGAGTTATGAATAATATCGCAAAAATATCAATTATGATGCACGTGCATCACTTAAACACACTCCACATACTTTGTAGTTCATTTTCTAAGTATCTAGCTTCAATCACGCAAACAAAAAAAATTGAAATTTTGTATGAATTTTTTTTCCCGTTTTTGGCAACATACCCATTTTGGCAACTTTAAAATCTGGTCGTGTTGCCAAAATCGGGAAGGGACTACGGAATGTGAGCAGTTAGTGGAGGAGATGAATGCAGCATGGGTGAGATTGCTGCAACGCCGCACGAGGGCGAACGAGGGACGATACAAACGGGTGCGCCAGCAGGAAGATTAAGACCGTGAAGAGACGGAGCAACGAGCAACTGTACCGTGCTAATTAAGCACGGAAGTTCTATGAAAAGCTGAACCGTTCACGTAAAGGCCACGTGCCACAGCCTGATATGTAAAGACATAAACGGGAATCTTCTTACGAATGAGCGTAAGGTGGCGGCAGCACTACGAAGAGCATCTGAATGGTGATGTGGCAGGAAACGCAGGACATACGTTTTCCGGCTCCGGATCTTTAAGAAATCCAGGAGCTGATTGGCCGGCTGAAACAACATAACCCCTGGGGTTGACCAACTTCCAGGAGAGCTATTGAAAAACGGTGGTGAGGCTAGAGTGCTGCATTGGGTCAATACCAAGATTTGGGAGGTTGAGATACTGCCGCAGGAGTTGATGGAAGGTGTCGTGTGCTCCATCTACAAAAAGGGCGATAAGCTGGATTGCAGCAACTACCGCGCAATAATATTGCTGAACGCCGCCTATAAGGTATATTATTCATATATTATACTATATATTCATCTACTACACCGCCTACAAGGTACTCTCCCAAATTTTATGCCGTCGACTAGCACCAATTGCAAGAGAGTTCGTGAAACAGTACCAGGCGGGATTCATGGGCGAACACTCCACCACAGACCAGGTGTTCGGTGTACCCCAGATATTACAGAAATACCGCGAATACAACACATCATCTATCCCTCGACTTCAAAGCCGCATATGATACAATCGATCGAGATCAGCTATGGCAGCTAATGCACGAATGAGTTTTTGTGGCATTCTAGAATCCCTTTGAAACGCGTAGAGGGTTACTGTAAGATGATGGTTTTTCGTGTCTGCTATTTAACATCGTTTTGGAGGGGTTAATACGTAGGTCAGGGATCGACACGAGTGATATGATTTTCCCGAACGTCCGTCCAGTTATTTGGTTTCGCCGACGAGTTAGATATTATGGCACGCAACTTTGAGAAGATGAGGGAAGACTATATCAGCTTAACGGTTTGGACTAGTCATCAATACGTTGAAGACAAAGTACATAATAGTCACGCACCAGGAGTTTGTATCGTTTGTGACGAAAGCAAGGTGGTTGAAGAATTCGTGTGCTAGGGCTCAATGGTCACTGCCGAAGATGATACCAGCAGAGAAATTCGGAGACGCATCGTGGCTGGAAACCGCACATACTTTGGGCTTCGCAAGACGCTCCGATCGAACTGAGTTCGCCGCCGTACAAAACTGCCTATCTACAAAACGCTCGTTAGACCGGTAGTCCTCTACGAACACGAGACCTGGATGATGCGAATCCACCACGAGTGAGAAAATCATCCATCGTTCACACCGCAAAAATCGGACGATTGCGATAGGCCGGACACGCAGCCAGAACGTCAGATAGTAATCCACTGAAAGTGGTTCTCGACGACGATCCTACGGGCATAAAAAGCGAGGTGCACAGCTAGCAAGGTGGGTCGATTAGGTGGAGGACGATTTTCGGCCAGGTGGAGGAAGATCTGGGAGTTAGAAAATGCTACCTCTACTGCAGTTCCAGTAATCCATTTCAGACCACTTCATATTTAAAGATCAGTCCGAGGTCACTTTTTCCTTACAATAAGCGTCTGTTAATGGATAATGAATCCATAAGCAAACTTCTGGATTTTACACTCCAGCGAGTTAGCTTTAATCATTAGAAACATAGCAACACGATAAGATAGTTCACGCTTGAGAAATGCAATCCTACTAGCCGAGAGCTGTTGGCTATCCGGGTAGACGATAATATCATCTTCTTCTTCTTATTGGCATTACATCCGCACAGTGGGACAGAGCCGCCTCGCAGCTTAGTGTTCATAGAAGCACTTCCACAGTTATTAACTGGGAGGTTTCTAAGCCAAGTTACCATTTTTGCATTCGTATATCATAAGGCTAACACGATGATACTTTTTTATGCCCAGGGAAGTCGAGACAATTTCAAATCCGGAAACTGCCTATACCGGCACCGGGAATCGAACCCAGCCACCCTCAGCATGGTCTTGCTTTTTAGCCGCGCATCTTACCGCACGGCTAAGGAGGGCCCACGATAATGGCATATCAACAGTAAAAAGTGATATTGATAACAAAACATGATATGAACTTTTTTGAAATAAGTGATACAATAACAAGGGGAACAAAAAGTTGCACTAAAATATCATAAAAACTTCAGGTTTTGCTTTCAATAAAAACTAATCAATATCTTGATTTTAGTGGATATTCATCCGAAGCAGAAAAAAAAATGACAAAAATGACACACCAAATTTGTTCGACTTGTTGGCGTCAATGCACACTACAATCTGAATATTCAAGTTTCGGAAGCATATTAATCCAATTAAGGTTCCCTATTCACTGTGATGCGCCTGCCATCTTGAGCATTGCTTCCGAGGAAAACCATTTTTTTATACAACTCCTGAATGCCAAAACAGAAGCTGCACATTGGGAAAACCCAATTTAATAGTAGTTTTACCTTAATGATATTGCACTGCTACTGTGTTTTCCCTTCCATTGTGGATCCACTGTACAAGTTTACATACATATTATGTTGGTAGAAGTGTGAAAAAATTGGAAAAGTGCATTTTATATAAATTTTTCATGTTTGCTGTTAAAATTCTAACTATTTACAGATAATTGAATATCCACAATTGTCCCGAAACGGTGAACAGATATTGGTAAATGTTGCGGCCCAAGAAACAATTTTAGCTGAATAAGCTGGTTTTGTAGCTGAAGAAGACTATTTTTGGTTGAATAGGCGCTGTATTAGCTTCCAATGTTTGTTGAGGTAACATCAACTAATAAAGTAAATATTTTTATAAATGTTTTGGTTTGTGATTTATTAAGTAAAAACGATTTTCAAGAATTTCTAAATAACGCCGATCCCAAACATTTAAAACCTTTAACCGATATCACAACTAAACAAGAATAATCATATTATTTGAGGGTAAGTGGGCTTCGTGACCGTGCGGTTAGCGACGTCAATCCTCTAAACGCATGTGCTATGGACTGTGCGTTCGATTCCCGCCATGGTGAGGAGAAATCTTTTCGTGACGCGAAATGTAAATGGTGCTGTCCGTCTAATGCTAGATGTTAAGTGTTTAGTTTGTCGACCTGGTCGGAGACGGTGATTCTGTCTTAACCCTACACCAAAAAAAATCTCCTATACTAAAAAATATTTGCATTCTTATGGGCTTTAAAAATAATAAAGTAGGGGAACTGCTCCTTGAATTCATACCATGTACCCAAATAAATACCATTCGAAAACAAAGAATTTTTATGAAACAATTATTGTTTTATTTCTAATTTTTGTGAATTTTTTCAGCAGTGAGCACGCCGGAAAACAACAAAACACGACACAAATTGAGCCTAAATCGCCTGTTTAGCGAATGTTATTGATATAGGAGCATGTTATTAATAATTGAACAGATACCCTATGATACCAGAGATGATACCCATATTGATATAGTTTTAAAGACATGATTTTGGCCGCTTTGCTCTGAACCGATTTCGCGGATTTCACGGAAACAATATATCAATCAACTCAGGAAAAGAGCTAGTTCCTGTGAAATATAGAGGGGACCATATTTCACTCATGCGAAAAATATAAACGCCCAAATAATACATATTTTGACATGATCTCAAATAATCCGGAATATCTCTGGTATCCGGAATTTGAACCAGTTTTTCAAAACTAGATAATGAATTTTCCCGTTGAACCTGGCAGAATCAAAGAAATCGGTTGATATTTGACAGAGTTATGGTCATTTCAATTTTGACTAAAATTTGCCTGTTCCGACCTTTCTGTCCACCCCTATGGCTCATCTACTAGAAGTACTGCAGGGATCGTAATTCTCAATCATTCTCGTATGGGTTGAAAATGCTCACCCGCGCTGATTCCACAGAGAAAAAGGTCGGATGAAAAAAAATATTTTGCCCTCAAAGATTAAAAGTGCCACGAAAGTTAATTTGTTCATCTCATTTCTTTCATCTTTTTCGTGTCATCACCAATTGCAGAAAGAGTAATCTATACGGAACAAACCATCTAACTCCTATATGCAGTCGATGGGGTGGCATAGCTATCCGAACTATCATAGCTAACCGAACCCCATCGCAATTTTTGTTGATGTTCTAGGTTCGAATCCCGTTGCGGTCATATATATATTTTTTTTTGTGTTTGCTTACCGAAAATTTTCACGAAAAGTGAGTAAGACGTACTAAATATAATGGTGAAAAAAAATCATCTAGTAGGCAAGATTTTCGTTTATCTTCTAGTTCCAGGTTTGCTGTAGAGAAAAAAGGAGTGAGTGAAAGATGTTTTCACCACAAACTGCGAAAAAAGGTTCCCCTTTCACACGAAAATCGCCTGATTTCGTCTTATCGAAACTAAAAGAACAAATCCTGAGAAGAAGCTTTATTTCATCAAGCACCAAGAAAGTAACGAATAATGTTAATATCAGAGAGTTTTGGGCGCAATATTACTATCATGAGATAGTGATAAGAACAGTTGTTAAAGTCACAATAAGTGATGAATTAAACCAAAGCTAGTATTAATTTCGAATAATATTTTAAAAATATAGGTAGTTAATAAGAAGTAATGGAAATTAGAACCAAATTCCGTATATCATGTTTGATGATGATATGAGGGTGTGTAAAAATATATCTATCATTGTATTTTTGACACAGTTTTTCCTCTGTTCTTAGAAAAGGGGAAAATGATTAGCAGAACGATTAAAACGGATGCAAACTCCGGAAGTGACAAGCCGTACAGTGATGGATACACTTTAGCACACCCATTGGTCGTCATTATCGATTATGTAAATTAATTCATTATGTTTACAATAGTTTTAAACATATGACAAAATTGAATCGATTTAATTATGTTTTGCGGATTTACTCAACTTGATATAGTATTGTAGGCACATAAGTTTTTTCGCTAATACATACGTCTGTAACATTCACTAAAATACAATTTGGATTTGCTAGCTTCGCTACCTATGACCTAATACGAAGATTTAAAGCTTAAAAAAAAACGATTATTTTCTCCCCTGATGCTTGAGTTTTCATTGCGTCTATATCTGTAGGGTGACTAATATCTAGCTATACCAGTAACACAGTCCCCACAGTAAGCCTAGGTACGGCAAACATTTGCTTCTACATCCCCATTCAGTACGATTTGAGGCGAGTTCCAGTGCGCGCGCGACATTTTCCAAGCACCCTTCCGTTGTGTATAGCTATTCAAATATAGCTTGCCGCCCAGTGGGGACCATAGTGTGGTGCTGATCTCATCCCGCGAGTTTACTATCAGAATTGACGAGTATCGAGTTGAACGATATCGTCGAATCTAGGAACACATTTCCCCCACAGCCGAGCCCGAAAGGTTAACTTGTACGCGGACAGACAGTAATCATATTAAAACGGATTGGTTCTTCATATAATTGACCACAAAAGTGCAACTGAGGTAATGTTCTATTTACGGCTAATGAAAAGCTATACCAAGGAAAAAAATCTTTTCGAATTGTGTATAACGATATCAGTACGAAACCAGTGAAAATAAATTACTCATAAATCATTTGATAACATTCTGAAACACAGTTTATCTTATGAGATGAAATCTTAGAAAAACAGCGTCATCCATGGAAATGAAGATGACAAAGATGATGATTATTCTCCAATGTGTGAAGATCAATAATAGTTCATGCGCATTCCGACCATTCCGGAGGGGAAATTTATTATGCTGTCTCCCCCATTCCAAAGCATAACACGTTCCATGATATATGTTGACTAAACAGACCACAGGTCAGCAAAAATGCCATAACAGCCCGAGCGTGGTTCTGTTCTATACATAACGAAGGTATGCTCAGGGAAAGTGATTTGTGTAATTTTCACGATTCTTTGTCACGCAGTATGCAATCGTGTGCCACACTAATAGCGCACTTAATTTGGTTAGCTAAGGCTCACCACCAGCCAAATGTGCATTTGGTTCTTACCCCCTACAAAAAGGGTGTGTTACTCCTTCGCAAAGTCTCGACCTCATTTTTGCGCCTTGCTTTGTTTACCAACGGGCTCCATGCTCAATCAAAGTTCCTTTGCTGTTGATATCCTTCCTGCAGATAAAGCATGAGCATCATTAAACGGTGAACCAAATCAAGGGCGTTAAATGTTGATTAGTTTTGGTCAATTTACAAAGAGTTATTGACATTTTCCATGATAACTAATATTTAAATAATTAAACGCAAATATTTTCTTATTTTACTGTTAGCTTTCCTTAAAACACGAAAAAACGGATAGATAGATCTCTAATCGTTTGTTTGCGAGTACGACTAATATAGCAAGTTTCCTACTAATAAAGGAAGCAAATATTGTTTATGGTCATATATGGTTTCATAATGGCAAATCATAGACCATCCTACTATCAAAAACTATGTGAAAAGAGGACATAAAGTTTTGCAAGTTTTTCTGATGGAATTTACTGTACCGCTTATAAAAAATCTACTTCTCCGCTTATTTTTAATCGCAACAGAAAATGACCGCCAGATAGTCGCCTAAGAAAAACATACTGCCAGAAAAAAGCTACTTTGAAAATTCACGTGGTACGTGGTGGATTGTGGCGAAGAATGCTTTGATAGCACGTACTATTTGTACTGTGGATAAATTTTTCTCATCTATGATCACGAAAATTTTGTTGCAAGGCACAATACAAATTTCATAGTAGAGGCTCGCGGGCAAAATTATTCTTTGTTCGATGCAGAAAGTTGATAGCATTGTCGCTTATCAAAATGTCCCAATTACCGAATGAGCTTGGACTGACTGAACATGTCAATATCCTCAGATTGCTATACCGTGATTAACCAGAACTGGTGTATCATATTTCAATTTAAGTGGGATAGAGATTGACCAAAGTTGGTATAGAACCTTATCTCCTTACAACTTTGTGTTCATGTTGAGTAAAATTAAGGTGATTATTCAACAATGCCACAAATTAGCCCAAGATGGCTTATTAGATCAGGTGCAGCCAACCAGACCACGTGCTGTTTTACAGTTATTTTCTAAAAGCACGAGCTGAGACAACCATAACGCACATAAGTGTGAAACATATGTTGATCATTTGCTCACTTATGCTGAGCAATCGACTTTAATTTCAGCACTGCACAGAATCATTACACTATTTATTCCTCGATTTCGACTATTGATGTCGAAGGGAAGAGCACCGGAATAAATGATTTGCTCATCGGTTTCGACTTGTGATGTCGAAGACGCTCTGGGAAAGCGTCGGAATGAATGAGTTGCTAGAAGAGCATCGGATTGGATGATTTGTCCATGGGTTATTTACTTCTGACTTACCTGATTTACCACCAGGGTGTCAAAAAGCATTGTTTGCAGGTCACACGGGCATCTCAGCCAAAGGGCGAAGCTTTCGTGTCATTTGTAGTAGATTGCAAAAAAGTTTGGATATTTTCTTCACTTACTGGCAAAAATGGAAAATTTCCCCGAATGCTTCCAAAACTCCCACATTTCCTCCCATTTTCCCACATAAGCCGAGAGCTTCTTATTTGAAACCTTCTAGCAGACATATTGTCACTATGAATGGGGTTCCAATTAATTGGTCTAGCGAAGCTAAATATTTAGGACTTCTGCTATATTAAAAATAAACTTTTAAAAACCACATTGGAGGCAAAGAAAATTATTTTGAGCTTTTTAGTGGAATGTTTTCACTTGTTAAAGCCTGTCCACGTTAAATTTCGGACACCCATCATCCAATGCTATTTTTTTAAATTTTCACAAACCACTGAGAAGATTAATTTACATGACAGCTAAATCTCTCCACTTTATGTGATTCTTTGAGCATATTTTCATTCTTGTCAAAGTGATGAAATGGCTACAAATCAATTGGACATTGTCTCAGTGTCCGAAATTTAACGTGGACAGGCTTTATAAGACGAGTTTGTACAATCCCATTTAATTCCACCACTTAATTGTACCTTGACAGATACGTATACGACTTAGTCAAGTCGAGTCGAGTCAAGTACGAGACACTGAAGACGATCCTACTGTTGAGGTCGAAATACGTATCTGTCAAGGTACAATTAAGTGGTGGATATATTAATATATTAAGTGTCTATATCCACTTATAAACAGAAAATCAAAACTTTGTCTTAAGAACAAACTTTTGATTTACAAACAATTTTTTAAACCAGACATGTTGCATGCTGTGCCAATATGGAATAGTTTCTGCAATGCTAGAAAGAAGGTAGGGGAAATGACGGCTTTGGCAGGTTTTATTCTATTATTGGCAGGGGGTTTTTTATGACTGATTTTGCTCAAACTTGGCCTAAACATTCTTTGCATATCAAAGAATATTGTGGCCAAATTTCATAAAATTCGGTCGACAAAAACCCCCCTGCCAATAATAGAACAAAACCTGCCAAAGCCGTCTGTTCCCCTACTTCAGAGGATTCAAAATAAAATTTTGAAAATGATTCTGTAGTTGCCTCCCTGGTAAATAGTACCAATGAACTTCATAGAATTTCTAATATTGAGACATTGCAATACATGTCCAACAAAATAATTTCCAATTTTAGACAAAAATCGTTATAATCCTTAGTATAAGGCACACTGGTGGTATAAGTACCATGGTACAAGAATCTTGAAATGAGTACCATGCCAATTATTGTCTTCATCAAAGATAGTCTTGGAATAATTTTTTTGTCCTCTTGTAACATGGTACAAGTACCACAAGTGTGTCCTTAGTATTAGTATAAATTAGGTTAAGTTTTGTTTAAGTTAAAATATTGTAATTTCTACATGGCTCAATTCAACCAGAGAAAAAATCCTAACTGCCAGAGGCAATATATTAATAATAACTAAAAATGTGACATAGCAAATAAGGATGATAGTGTTAAGAAAACACGGAACACCTACTTTATCTGATAAATGAATGCATGTATTAGATAATTAGCAAATAAAATTAGTAAAAAAATTAATTTGGTCGTCGGTTTTGATTTGCGGTGTCGAAGACGCTCTGAAGGGCGTCGAGTTGAAAGATTTGCTCATCGGTTTTCGACTTGTGATGTGTGATGTGGAAGAGCGTCGGATTGAATGATTTACTCATCGGTTTTGGCTTGTGACGTCGAAGGCGCTCTAGATGAGCGCCGAAATAAGTTATTTGTTTTCTCATCGGTTTGAATTAAATGAGGTAAAATATCGAAAAAAACAAATTGACTTAAGCTTGAAGGGACAATACAGAGTATGTTTGGAGAGCCGCCGATATTGCTTTGGCTATCCCGTTGGAAGGCCATCAAATTGTATTTGATATGGTCTGCCGGATCGAGTTCTATTGGTTTTGGATTGCAATGCTGGATATATTGGCAAAAAAATAAGAAAGAATACAGCTGGAGGATCATGAACATGAAATAGTTGACAGTTCAGAAGGCACAGATAAAAGGCTGGAATAATTTGTTTAGTAAATATGCATTTGCGTATTTGTATGTGGATTTGTATGTATGATGAAATAAAAAAAAATAATTGAAATTAATATTACATTAGAATCAGCTTTTGGTTATAAGCTAGAGATTATATTTGAAAGATGGACTTGGATTAGAATATTAGTTGTGAAAATTAGATATGAACATAAAATAATAATTACTGATACAAGATACATATATGGCAATGGCAGGCATAAATAAAACTTTACTGTGGAAATACTATAGAACACGTAAATAGTAGATCATTAAACCAGTTGCAATTCAGACCCATTGAAGATGAAAAGATCGAAGAAAAATCCTGAATATTTTATATGAATGTTTGATTTTCGTATTCCATTATGACAACGTTCCAATGTGGGTTTGGGATTAAAACTTTGTTAATGAAATAGGGATATTGGCTTTACATTTCGGGTCCTTACATTGGATTTGAGTATCGGTTTGGAAAATCGTATTACAAGTAGGATTGAAATATTTGAATTCAAATTTGAATTGGGATGATTATGAATATAGAAACTGAGTACGGATATTGGATACTGGATTGGATTAGCTTTCACAGTAATTAAAAAAAAGCGATGTAAATAGTTGTTTTCTGAAAATCCCAAGTCAATGTTTTTTTTCTTTTTAGTGAGAGAAGAAGGGGAATGTGAGGGTGAGGTATATTAGAAAATGGGCAATCCACTTCCAGCGTGCATTGTTGACGTGTATGCAAATATCATCCGTATTCGGTTGCCCACATTGACTAGTGAATAGCAGGCCATGACTTTGCCCTCGTTGGACAACGAACGGAGTTAAACACTCGATAAGACAGGACACAAGCGATCAAACCAACGGATAGCCCGTTCGGCGGAATTAGGCCGCAGAGTTACGCCAATGTGAAGTAGAATGACTTTGCTTGTTGGGTTGAATCACTCGTTCTCATTAACTACGCATCGCAGCGATATGATTTTTTTAAGATTTTCATACGCAGGGCCATTTTTACTGAATTTTAATGTATACCATTAGTTAGCCATTTCCAGGCACCTTCAGCATGGTGTTGCTTTGTAGACGCACATCTCACTGCATGGCTAAGGAAGGCCCTTATATTACTATAGTAATTTATTGTGAAACATGATCAATCGTTCTGAATGATTTTGCGACGCCAGTTCAACTTATTCATTCACATAAAAAGTTTCATTTTTGGCATTTGTCGGAAAAGAAATTGAGTGTATACATATGTGCATACTTACTTGATACTTGATGGGCTACAGCTCTTCGATGAACCTACGCCGAATGGAGTATCCTTCTCCACTGGACTCGATCCTGGGCCAATAGCTTCCAGTCGCCATGAACATTGAGCGCCCTCAGGTCCTTTTCAACTGCAAAAAGCCATCGTGTACGCGGCCTTCCACGAAGTCTCCGACCATTAAATATTATCTTCTCTCTATTAAATATTATCTTCGCTTGACGTTCTTCTGGCATACGAACAACGTGACCAGCCCACCGTAGTCTGCCGTGTTGTATAAGCTGAATAATATCCAGCCCTATTTGCAGCTGCAATACGCCTTTTCACCTCGCGGGTAACCTCATTATCGCACACCACTAATGTTCCAAGATACACAAATTCTTCTAACACTTCAAATTTTTCCCCATCCAGCACCATTTCGCTGCCATCACCACTAATAAACCCACGTTGATTGCCAGCGACCATGTACTTCGTTTTGCTGGTATTGATCGTGAGTCCAATCCTCTCTGTCTCCCTCTTAAAAGGCACAAAAGCCTCTTCCACGGCACGGCGATCAATCCCGATAATATCGATATCATCCGCAAATCCCAGGAGCATATGCGACCTTATGATAATGGTACCGCTTATTTGCACACCAGCTCTCCTAATCGCTCCCTCGAGCGCTATATTGAGCAGTAGATTCGAGAGTGCACCACCCTGCTTTAATCCATCTAAGGTAGCAAATGACGTCGATATTTTATTCACAACCCTTACACCCTTACATTCGATCCGTCCAACGTTATACGAATCAGCCGTATCAGTTTCGCCGGAAAACCATGTTCAAGCATAATTTGCCATAATTCATCCCGTTTCACTGAATCGTACGCCGCCTTGAAATCAATAAACAGATGATGTGTCTGCAAGTTGTACTCCCGGAATTGATCAAGGATTTGTCTCAGGGTAAACATTTGATCCGTTGTTGATCGGTCCTCATGAAAACCTGCTTGGTATTCGCCGACGAAGGGCTCTTCAAGCGGTCTCAATCTGTTGAACAGAATACGGGACATAATTTTGTACGCCGAATTAAGGAGGGTTATTCCTCGCTCACTCCAGTCTGTGCCCTTTATTAAAGAGAGGGCAAATGAGGCCGTCCAACCAGCTAGCAGGCATTTCCTCGTCTTCCCATATTTGCGACATAATATGGTGCAGAGCTTCATAAAGCTGCTCACTGCAATGTTTGAGAAGTTCAGCCAGAAGCTGGTCCTTCCCCGCAGCCTTATTGTTTTTCAGCTCTTTAAAATCTTTTTTAACCTCATCTAGTGTAGGTTGTCGTATCCCAGCCGAAATGGTTGGACGAATCCGCCATTGAATAGCGGTGCGACATTCCGTCTCTAAAATAGTCAATAAACTGAAGGTAAAACTCCTGTCGAACGAGCAATCAACGTCGCATGCTACGATGTCACTCATACTCAAGAAGATATTTTAGGGAACATTGGGGCTTACGAAACATATATTTTTTATTAAATGAGTCTGTATCTTAAACTATACAATCACCCCAATTTTATATATTACATTTTTTTGTTTAACCAATATAACATTAACTATGAATACTACATAGGTGACTCCACAGCTTGTCCATCGTCGCTAATATTTATTCTGTTCACCGATGCACCGTCACTTCCACTATTCAACAAAGTCTCGAAGTGTTGCTTTCACCTGCCAGCCCCTTCGGTTTTATCTGTCAGAAAATTCTCTTGTTGGTCGTTGCATTGACAGACTCATAAAACCTCCGCATATCGTTCTGCTCCATTTTTTCCTGTGCCTCACTAATAACTTGTTCTTCGTACTCTTTTTTTTTCCTGCGGTGGGTTCGTTTTTCGGCTGTTCTTGCTTCCTTGTACCGATCGCTATTCGATTGGGTACCCGACACCAACATCCGGCTTCTGGCAACGTTCTTCTTGTCTGTCACTCTCTGACACTCCACACCGCTCCATGGATCGACTCCCATAGATCGTTGATGTTGTCGCTAACGTTGATTGCACTTATCCGTTCGTCGAGCTTCTGGCGGTACTCAGTCGATACTCCTTCCGCCGACAATCGCTGGATATTGTAACGCAACATTTGCTGTGATAATTCGTTCTATATAATTGACAACCGTGATCGAATTTTACTGACAACGAGGTAGTGATCAGAGTCGATAACATCCGAGAAATGGCGCCCATCCACCAGAACATGGTCTATCTGGTTGCAAGTTTCACCGTTTGGGTGTCTCCAGGTGTGCTTTCGGATGTTCTTTCGTGAAAAGTAGGTGCTACTGATGGCCACCCCTCTGGCAGCAGCGAAATTTACTTCCGTAGGCCGTTGTCATTGGTAGCGGAGTGAAGGCTCTCCCTACTCTCCATAGGCTGTATCAAGACATTCATAAAACGTGTCCTTCACGTCGTCGGATTTATCGTTTGTCGGTGCGTAAGCATTGATTAGGCTGTAATTGAAGAATTTGCCCCGTATCGTCAACATACAGATTCGTTCGCTAATGGGTTTCCACCGCATCACTCGCTTCATCTGCTTGCCCATCCCTACGAAACCAACTTCATGCTCTGCTTTTTCGCCGCCGCTGTGATAGATGTTATACTTGAATGTAGTGTTGGTCGTGGGGTCCACGGCTCGAAATTCACGTTCTCCGGATCTGGGCCAGCGGACTTCTTGAATAGCGGCCACGTTCACTCCAACCTTTTGCAGTTCGCGAGCCAGAAGGCTCACTCGTCCAGGTTCATTTAGGTTCCTGACATTCCAGGTACCGAGTTTCCAATCATAGTCCTTATTTCGGTTGCCAAAAAAAACGTTCTCTTTTTCTTCTATCTCCATTTTTCGTGGTATTTGAGAGTCTTCAGTAAGCTACCTTACCGGGGTCGCGTTACCTACATCGCGCTGGTGGGACTGCCACCTTAGGTATAGCTGACGCGATACAGCATTTCATTTCTCAGCCGCTGGGTACCAGAAAGACGCTGTTTGAGCCGCACCTCCCGGTGAACAGACGCTCGAGACGTACCTTCTCACTCTAGCTGATGTCAGAAGTGCCCAGGCTGCACTACCAGCTAAGTACACAACCCTTAGCTGGCGGTATTTTGTCATCGGACGACCCGTGGCAGCGTGAGATAAGAACTTGTGGGGACCAGAGCTCTGTTGGGCGCTCCTTCTTTGACGTCAACCCACCATTTTGCAGCTCACATATGTGCATAAGATTACGATAATCATAAGAAAGAGCATAATCTCCATCCAAGCCTTTCTTAGCTGTTTGCAGAGGATGACATAAATATATCGAGTACGGCTGTGTTATACACTTCAACGCTTGAGCTTCAATAAACAAGTAATTTAGAATATAACTTGACAATAATCGATTCGCCCTTAGTTTTTACCCGATAGTTAGAAGAAAAAAATCAAGGATTCTCATTTAATAGAGACGTGGTAAATAATCGATGGTTTTCCAACTAAACAGTTACGTTTTAGAGAGAGAAAAAAAGTCGCTCGGGACCTCTGATAGATTGGCCTATCTTTCTCTTACTTACTTACTTATGAGTTCTTACACCTCCGGATCCGAATTTCTGTTGCTATCCGCCTCTGTAGACGACGATGGTGCTCGTTGGTTGTGATCCAGTTGTAAGGCCACGATGATGAACAATAACGGTGATATGTGCAGCACTCTACACGAGAAACCCTTGTACTGTGCCTCGATAAGGCCGATGATTTTCTCAGGAACCTCCTTGCGTCTCAGGGCGCCCCACATATTCTCGTGATTGAGACAGTCAAAATTTGTTTTCGTAGTCAATGAAAACCAAGTAAAGGGACTCTTGGAATTCGTTGACCTGCTCCAGAATGAGAGGGACAGGATGAGATGACAGTATGGTCAACACAGGATCTTCCGGCACGGAATTCGGCCTCCTGTCGCCGAAGAGTCGCACCAATCTTCTCCTGAATCCGGGCAAGGATAACTTTGCATAGAACTTTGTGAACGGTGCACAGCAACATAATGCCTCGCCAGTTATCGCTTACAGTCAGGTCGCCCTTTCTGGGTACCTTCACTATAAGATTCCTTGCATCCAGCTGACCGGGAAAGGTGCGGTGTCCCAGATATTACGGAACAAACAATGCAGAAGTTGAGCGGATGTCATGGGGTCAGTCTCGGCTGATATACGATCGACCTCTGGGGCTTTAGGACTCGGGTTTAGGACTGCAAAAATTGTCGGATACGGGTCGGGTTCGGGTTTGATAAGATTTTTTATTCCGGGTTCGGGTCAGGTCCGGGTTTGAAAAGAATTTATAAATCGGGTTCGGGTTGACAAAATGTGAAACCCGACCATCTCTAGTGACCTTGTAAACTGGTCGATTTTTCTCGGCAGCAAAATTAAATTTCCATGGAGAGTTAGATTTTTTTTTTTAAATATAGGAAATTGCCAATTAGGAATCAGGGTATGAGCAATAAATAAAAATAAAAAACTTCCACAAACAATACAAAATCTACACAATACAATCAGTAAAAGCAATAAAACCCTAAAAATCCAAAAAACAATAAAAATTGATAACATTTTCCATGAACTTTCAACATTTAATAAAGGGATCATTTATAGAAAAATGCTAAGTTATATTGCTTTTATTATTTCTTTATGAAAATTTTCATATTTTTATTGCCCTTTATAGTTTTTTCGTGGAAAGTTTTTATATTTTATGAGGAAAAAAAATTATTTTGTTGGAAATTTTGTAATTTTTAATTGCTAATATTGATTTATTTTTGTTTTTTTTTATATTTTTCCATAGAACATTTTGATTTCTTTTTGGATTTTTTTTTATGGTAACAATTTTTCCTTTTAAAAGTGCAATTTTTTTTTTGGAAATTCTCAAATGTTTATTATGGAAATTTTGCATTATTTGTGGAAATTTTATATTTATTTATTGCTCATACCATGATTTTTTTATTGGCAATTTCTTTTTTTTTCGGGGGTGTTTTTATTTTATTCATTTTTTTCTACTTCTGTATATATTCCACTTCCACTGCGCCATCAATTTCTACTGGAATATGGCTCATACAACATACAACAAGAGTCAGATACTTGGTCAGATAGCATTTTTGAGCAATATACGTCTTATTCACAGGTCATTGAGTTTTAAAAAAGTGTTTTATTTTTAAAATACTTTCGAGGTGTTTAACATTCTGATATCATAAAATAAAGTTAGATATTGTCAGCTGGGGTTACATTCTCAGCATAAACCGTTGATGCATAAGTTTTAGGTTGCTAATGGCGCTAGAAATCTTGTGATCAACATGCAAACGTGAGATATGGAAACCAAAACAATGATATTGACATTCAAGGTGCCGATCAAACTCTTTATGCAAAACCTGGGTTACTATGTTTCAATCGGGTTGGTCTGAATAGCTTTATCGGATAACAGCCATCTAAAGTTATAATAATACGCCTTTTTTACTGCATAGACTAGTATAGACTGTAAATGGAAACAATTTCATTATTTTAAAATCTACCATAATCTGTTACGAGAAATATCGTTGCTAGTATTCGAACCAGCTGCGTGAATTTTAGTTCGTCAATAGATTTAAGGAATGTTTTCAAAACCCTCGTGTATTACAAGCCTCCGTCAAGGCAGATGAATAAAATCAGTGGACTTAGTGGTCTCGATATTTAAGCAATTACAAATTTTAATTTATATTAAGATAGTTTTATTCTAAAAAAAACTCTCTTTCATCATTAAACGTTACAATGAGTTAGTATAACTGAGAATTTTATAAAAGGGCAGAAATATGTAGGAAATATATTTTTCTTCTTTGAAACTTACTAAGTATGAGAACTGCCCCGTTTTCCATCTCACTGAACATATATTCATCTCATCGTAAAACAAAGAAATACAGCACCAATCTCGTCGCTTCTTTTTGCTAACTTGCCTGCCCAATGCGGAAAAAATCATAAAAATGAAAAATAAATCAAATTCCTTTTCATTGCTTTGTTTTTGATGGGATGAAAAAGGGGCTATGAGATGAAATGCCGGACCGTTCCCCTATATAGTATGTTTTTACTATACTCAATGATTACTCATTAACACGTACCCCGTTGCTTCTATTCATAACAGAAGTAATTTTGACTTTATCCGACGCCGTTCAGACTGAGTGATAGCAAATATGCTATATTAATACTATATTAATATAATATATTTGGTGATAGCCACACATCATTGACTTGCGTAATATCTAAATTTGTTAGTCATAAGCTTCATGAATAAACCATATAATGATGCAGTCATCACATTAGTCTGTGGTAAATGTAGGTAGACATATACCTCAGAGGAGATTAAGGCGTTCCCGAAATCAATAGGTTTTTTTTCTGGTGCTTTCAATAATCGTTTAGTTATCTTTAATTTGTTCAATCATGACACTTCATTTTTCAATGGAAATAAAACCTCGATTCGTTTCGATGAAGTGATGTTATGTAAAATGTGTAATTTATTTAGACACATTTTATCGTAGTTTGTAGTAAATAATTTACAAGATTATTTTATTAGATTTTATCCAATCGATTGGATATAACATTCCGTTGCAAAGATAGAATTGAAAGTTCCAAATGCACGAATGCATAGCATGGTTGTTATGGCCGAAAAATACAGCTATTCCAATGGCTGTAATATTTTTTACATTTCTTAACACGAAAAGAAACACAAAGCCCATAGGGTTGGTCAGCTACCAGAAGAATAATTAAAATATGGTACATACATAGTGAGGAACTGACTTCTTTCTGAAGTTCTGTTGGAATAATAGTTAAGGGTCGTGTCATGCACTATTTACTATAAGCAGGGTTTATCTGTTTTTTACTAAAGAGTTGAGTCCCCCAAAGCATGCTCATAAGCCATAACTAATGAATTATATTACCAGGAGTAAATTTCTTGAATCAGTATGAAGAAAGGCCTTTGAAAAAAATCCCCACACTGGGATAGACATAGAGTAGCCTCGCAGCTTAGTGTTCATTAAGCACTTCTACAGTTATTAACTGTGAGGTTCCTAAGCCAAGTTACCATTTTTGCATTCGTATATCATGAGGCTAACACGATGATTCTTTTATGTCCAGGGAAGTCGAGACAATTTCCAAATTGAAAATTGTCTAGACCGGCGCCGAGAATCAAACTCAGCTACCCTCAGCATGGCGCGCCTTACCGCACGGCTAAGGAGGGCCCCTACACTATTGCAACTATTTTTGTGGTGGTCTTTTTAAAGAAATTCGCTTAAAATATGCTCGGTCACATAAATTTCTTTGACTTTTGCTGGTTTTAACACATAGAAGAGTCCGCTCTGATTATTATTGGCGGTCAGTGGGACTGTCGATTCCAAGCATCTGAGTGCATAACACAGGAGCAAACATCAATAAAACCTTTCTGGGAGAATGCAGTTACCGTCGTTCGCTATGTTGTATTAATTACGAACATAGTTGCTCTCCTTCCGTGATAAATTGGTCCCAAAGGGTATACAGATTGCATGATAAACGAAAACACAATATGCGGTTTAATATGTCGATGCGGTTCAGTTACGCGCATCAATAGTTACATACCTATAAGATATATCTCATTAGCTTTAAAACATGGAATGAAACTCAATATCTTAACGTGATACATTTTACTCTAGTCAGTTTCTCCCATCATCATAGAAATAGCTGTTATTATTGCGTTAGTGTTTGCCGACTGCCCCCCTATAATGCTTAATTACGGAATCCCATATATGTTTATGACGTTGCAACATTGGTGATAAAGGTTTGTTTTTCGTTAGGCGAAATTTCTTCCTAACTGAATATTTTGTTATCAGTTTGCGTTCTGTGTCGCTTGCGTCTACTCAGGCATCTCCATTGAACTTAGTCTACTGCTGTGGCATTTTCCAAAAGTCCGCCAATCGACTTCAAATTAGCACCCGCGGAGAAATAAGCCAAATCAAACAGAATATATTTATGTATGATCTCATGTTTGAGTGATGACGATCTTATTGACAATAGAGACTAAGCGCTAAGATTTCAAGTTCGTCTCACGTACTTGTCGTAAAACATCTTTTCGAACGTCGATATAGACTATCGCACCACGGGGCGTTATTTGAGCTCTGAATTTTGTGTTGATTGCTGAGCAAGCGAAATATGTACTCTCATGTCGCAGTGCATCGGTTAGTGATGATTTGAAAAACATTTTATAATTTTACTCGTGATTATTGAACAAGACTAAAACTGTGTTTCATTTAATTCAAGGTCCATCATCATGTCCGACGATAAACAGAATGGTTCTGATCAGGTTGACAAAGTTGCTGTGGAAGTAGCTCAAATGGCACTGGAATCGAATGAAGACGCTGCAAAACCGGCGACATCCGATGGAGCTGCCTGTACAGGAGCTACAAAGAAAGAGGAGAATGGTACGCCCAAGGTGGCACCTGTTTCAACGGCCGCCTTCAAAGAGCAATTCAAAGCATTTTCAAAGTTTGGAGACACCAAATCTGATGGGAAGCACTTGACCCTTTCTCAGAGTGATAAGTGGATGAAACAGGCCAAGGTGAGTGCAATGTTAGCTAGTGCATCATTCTGTAATAATTGTTTTGCTATCTTATCGTTCTTTATCACGCATATATTTACCTTCTTTTGTTATTGAGAGCTATAATTCTAGCAGTACTGAATGGTGTTAATATTAACCCCCACAAGGCCAAACTCTTCCGGAAGGCAAATTTTGAAAATGCAAATATCATAACGCTGTTTGCTTTCAACCGAACGGTGTGAAATTTTGAAACAAGGTTCAGTTTGTATTCTAGTTTCGATTCCACTTAGAGTGATGTCCAGATTCTGGACATGGCCATGTGCATCTCGACTCGAAACGAGCAAATCATTTAAGCTGCCGTAGGAAAGTGCTGTCGAATCAAAATGCGCAATGAGGCCCCTGGTTAGATCAGGAACTATTCCAGTTTTTTTGGAAATCCTACGATTTAACGTTTGGGGAATTTCGATGAAAACTTTCTTTTATTTGGAACTCTTTTCACAAACATTGCATAATTACAAAGCTGCTCTAAATACGGTTGTATTATTTATTTATTTAGTTAACATCTAAACAGATAACACTGAATCAACAATTTGACGCCACAATACACGTTTCGAAGCCGCATCTCTCCATCCTCGAATGCGCCTCACGAATACGGTTGTACCTTTTAGTAATTTTTCAAAATATTTGAAGTACTTGTGAGTGTCTCTAGGTTGTCTCCAGATGTCCCGGGGAGGCTGTACCAGAGGACGTTTTAGTTTCTAGGCCAAAACAAGTCATGCGACAGCCCTTCTTCATGATTTCTCACGAATAAACTTCTGGTGAATCTGTGAAATACAAAATTGGCCACACCCGAAACCTACTCTACCCCACCCTTTTCTAGTATGTTGGAGGCCGCGTCTCCTCTAAAACATCATGTTTTTTTGTTTTTGAACACAAGGCATTGAATATTTTCTAAATTAATTTAAATTGTGATAATCACCTGTTATATTTTTTTAGGTAACCTAGTTTCATCATAGATATCTATTGAGTCACATTTTGTGTTTGCAATTTAAACCCACGCATGTTTCAACAATTTTCAATAAAAGAATGGGAAAGTTTTCCAAACGTAGTTCATTTCAACTGAAAGTGTAACTTATTACACCACTGAACTATTCAGTTGAAGCTACCTAATTACGAATTGTAGTTGGAACCACTTCTATTGCTAAGATAAGATTGAGAATTGAATTATTACGTACAATAGGAAAGAGAGAAAGCTAGAATTCTCTTTTTCCTTTTGTACGTTATAATTAAATTGAAAACTCTTGTAACTTGAACTTGTAACATCATATAGAATTATTTGTTTTTTTTTTTGTAAAAGCATGTGGTGAATGTTGATAAGCATACCGATAGAAATGTTTTTATAAAACAAACACGCATGGTTGTATTCGGTAAATTCTTCTCCGACATCACGAACGTACGCACTTACCGCAGTACGAATATTGAATCCGACCACTACCTTGTTGCAGTATTGCAGATATTCGATCCGCCATGGCCATGGGAAGCACCGCAGCCGCTACACTAGGCACGGTGCCCCCGGATTAGAGAAACGACTGGTATGACGGCAAAAGTGAGCAGTTAGTTGAGGAGAAGAATGCAGCATGGGCGAGATTGCTGCAACACCGCATGAGGGCGAACGAGGCACGATACAAACGGGCCCGGAACAGACAAAACTCGATTTTCGGAAGAAAAAGCGCCAGCAGGAAGATCGAGACCGTGAAGAGACGGAGGAACTATACCGCGCTAATAACGCACGAAAGTTCTATGAAAAGTTAAACCGTTCACGTAAGGGCAACGTGCCACAACCCGCTAAGTGTGAGGACAGAAACGGGAACCTTCTTACAAACGAGCGTGAGGTGATCCAAAGGTGGCGGCAGCACAACGAAGAGCACCTGAATGGCTACGTGGCAGACAACGGTGGCGGTATGATAATGAGGGGCACGCGCGCAGGACACGCGACTTCCGGCTCCGAATCTCCAGGAAATCCAGGAGGAGATCAGCCGGCTGAAAAATAACAAAGCCCCTGGAGTTGACCAACTACCAGGAGAGGTGTTTAAACATGGTGGTGAGGTACTGGCTAGAGCGCTGCACTGGGTAATTACCAAGGTTTGGGAGGACGAGGTTCTGCCGCAAGAGTGAATGGAAGGTATCGTGTGTCCCATCTTCAAAAAAGCGCTATGCTGGATTGTAGCAACTACCGCGCAATCGCATTGCTGAACGCCGCCTACAAGGTACTCTCCCAAATTTTATGCCGTCGACTAACACCAACTGCAAGGGAGTTCGTGGGGCAGTACCAGCCGGTTTTATGGCCGAACACTCCACCACGGACCAGGTGTTCGCCATTCGCCAAGTACTGCAGAAATGCCGCGAATACATGTGCCCACACATCATCTATTCATCGACTTCAAAGCCGCATATGATACAATCGATCGAGACCAGCTATAGCAGCTAATTCACGAACACGGATTGCCGGATAAACTGACACGGTTGATCAAAGCGACGATGGATCGGGTGATGTGCGTAATTCGAGTTTCAGGGGCATTCTCCCCCTTCGAAACGCGCAGAGGGTTATGGCAAAGTGATAGTATTTCGTGTCTGCTAGGGTAAGCCGGTATAATGCGCCCCACCTGGCGAAAACGCCCCCCTTTGATTTTTAGAAAACTATAACTAACCAAAGGTCAAATTCAGTTGGTACCTATAAATATTTGTAAAACCATCATCCTATGTGAATATGGAAATATTTTTGTATTACATAATGAAAATATTTGCAAAATACAAAAAGTCACAGTTTTGATGTAACTTTTAATGTTTGTTTGCTGAACATTCTGGAGCGATGGTAGCCTACTGTCCGCAAAACTTGCACTGGAACACTTAGTTGGGCAACAAAATAACTTTTCTCAGTGGTTAATACAATATAAAATTGCTTCCATCTTCAAAAATGTAACGTTTTCCAAAAACATGTTTCACTGATCAAAACGCCCCAGTGTAGGCAGTACAGTATGCCCTTACCAACTGCACACAAGCGCGGCGAGCTTGCATCAGTTGCTTCCAAATTATATGGAAACTATTGAAATGTAATTCCAACCTGCTTAAATGGACTTATGTTGCTTTTTTATTGTCAAGCACATAAGAATGTGTAACCTTTTTATTATGTGATTGATAAAATACTAATGAAGGGCTATGAAACGTCTTTGGTTAAGGTGGGGCGTATTGCCCAGGCACTTTTTAAAATCATTTTTTTACGAGTTTTCAAAAAAGTTTTATTACGTGTTATCTGTAATATTTTCAAATGACTACTCACGAGCAATGCATTTGTGACTTCCTGGACTACCAAATAACACAAAGTTTGCATGAATTGCGTTGAAAAGTAAAAAGTTATCAAGGAGTTGCCTTAGGAGGGGCATATTATACCGTCTTACCCTATTAAAAATCGCTTTGGAGGGAGTGATACGAAGGGCAGGAATTGACACGAGTGGTACGATTTTCACGAAGTCTGTCCAGTTATTTGGTTTCGCCGACGACAATGATATCATGGCACGTAACTTTAAGAGGATGGAGGAAGCCTACATCAGATTGAAAAGCGAAACTAAACTGATTGGACATGATAGAAAGAGGCTCAAGAGAGGACAATGTAAGCCACCCACCACGCCGATAACGATACCAGCAGAGAAATTCGGAGACGCATCATGGCAGGAAATCGTACGTACTTTGAACTCCGCAAAACGCTCCGATCGAATAGAGTTCGCCGCCGTACCAAACTGAGTATATACAGAACGCTTATTAGACAGTAGTTCTCTAGGGACACGAGACCTGGACGATGTTCGTGGAGGACCAACGCGCACTGGGAGTTTTCAAAAGGAAAGTGCTGCGTACCATCTATGGGTGCATATGGCAGACGGTACGTGGAGGAGGCGAATGAACCAAGAGTTGCATCAGCTGTTGGGAGAACCATCCATCGTTCAAACCACGAAAATCGGAAGACTGCGGTGGGCCGGGCACGTAGCCAGAATGTCGGACAGTAATCCGGTGAAAATGGTTCTCGACAACGATCGGACGGGAACAAGAAGGCGAGTTGCACAGCGGGCAAGGTGGATCGATCAGGTGGAGGACGATTTGCGGACCCTCCGCAGACTTTGTGGTTAGCGAAGGGCAGCCTTGGACCAAGCTGAATGGAGAAGATTTTTATGTATTGCACAGACCACTCCGGCCTTAGTCTGGTAATAAATAAAATAAAATGGTTGTATGCGACCTATTCGACGCTAGTCTCTTAAATTGATCCCTCCATCTTAATTTATCCATAGCTTGATTCATGTTTGGGCTTTTTGTTGAATGATTCTTACATTTCTGGACAAAAAAAAATAATTGGAAAACAATGAAACCCGCAAAATTAGAATTTGTAAGAAAAATGTTTGACGTTTGTTTGTTTTTAACAATTCCGATGAGGGCCAATATTTTTCAAAAAATTAATGCCTACTTTGATTAAAATATGTAAATATTTTCTACCTCTTGAATGTCACAATGAAACTTTTTTGGAAAAATATTCAAAAACAAATTCTAGTTATCTTTTCGATTATAGACGACAAAATGCAATAAAATTCTGTTATATTTGAAACTTCCTGGCATTTTTTAAAATGAATATATCCCTTGACTGATTAACGTCTCCAATTATAATTCTTACTACTGACGCCAATGGACCAATTACGCCAAAAATGCTGGTGCCCCACCTTTACCAGAACTATGGCGCCGCCAGTGGTTCTGTTTTCTGCAATCGATCACATAATTTAAATAGTTTTTAGTAACGAACCTGAATTAATAATCTATATATATAAAAATCAATCTATGTATGTATGTTCGCTAACTACTTCTGAACCACTTGGCCGAATTCAACCAAATTTGGTACACACGTTCTCTATCCTCGGGGGAAGTTGACAAAGGGGGTGGGAGGGTCATTTAGAAAAGGGGGAGGGGTTTTGTTTAGAAAACGAACAATTATGTGTAACTTGCATCTCCTAGGGCCGATTTCAATCAAATTTTGTACACATATTCAATATAAGGAGACAACCATATGAGAGTGTAATCTTTGAAAGGGGAGGGTCTGGAGGGAGGGGTATGGTTCAGAAAACGGGTAATTCAGAGTAAATTCTGAACCCCTGCACCGATTTCAACCAAATTTGATACAAAACATTCTCTACCCTAAACAAAAGATAACAAAGCGGGTGGGGCGGTCATTGTAAAAAAAGGGAGGGTATGGGGGAGGGTTGTCTTTATAAAACGAGCAATTCAGTGTAACTCCCAACCCCAGTACCCATATCAACCAAATTTTGTACACATATTCACTAAGAGTAGTCGATCATATGGAAGTGTAATTTGGTAAAGAGGGAGGGGCTGGGGGAGGGTATTGTTCAGAAAACAAGCAATTCAGTGTATCTTTTGAACCCCTGGACCGATTTCATCCAAATTTGGTACACATTCTCTATCCTAAGGAGAAAATAACAAAGGGTGGTATGATCATTGGGAAAAGGGATGGTAAGGGGAAGGTTGTATTTAGAAAAAGAGCAATTCAGTGTAACACCTAACTCCCAGGACCGATTTCAACCAAAATTGGTGTACACATTTTCTATCCCAAGGAGAAGATAACAAAGGAGGTGGGAGGGTCATTGGGGAAAAAGGGAAGTTATGGGGAAGGGGGTTGTCTTTAAAAAAATGAGCAATTCAGTGTAACTCCCAGGATAAATTACAACCAGATTTGGTACACTTATTCTCTATTTTGGAAGATGTTTATTGAAAAGGTAGAAGGGCCAAACAAATATATAAAAATAGATTGATACAAAGGAACAATTCTATGAGCGGTAGATCTACCTCTGTGGGTTTTGTGCTACAGCATTGGACATTTTAATTGAATAATTTACTTTTCAGTCCCTAGCAAAGCCGAATACATATAGCTATTATATATCTATATATCTCGGATACTTATTCAACGTATGTGACGTATGTGATTTTGTAAACAAAAATTTAAACGTTGATTTCTGCAATCTGATAGCACTCCCACGCAAACCATCGCCACATACAGGTAGGGGGAGGTTTCGGCTACATGTTCGTTGTGTTGGTTTGCGTAGGAGTGCCATCATATTTGACAAATCGACGTATGCATCTTTGTTTACAAAATCACATACGTCCTTTTGAATAAGTACCCGAGATATATAAAACTCAATGTTTGTATGTTTGTGTGTATGCTCCAGCCTAACTTCTGAACCCATTATTGTATTGTTTAGTTATCGATCAATTTAACCATTTATCGAAATTATGGTTGCCCAGTGACAAGCAATGATTAATGTGTTTCCTTCTGGATGGTGAATGTGATCCCTTCTTTAAAATAGACGTTTGCCCGGAATAAGGCATCGGTGGATGTTTTTCCTTCTTTAGAAATAAACGTTTGCCCGGAATATGGCGATTATGGGTTTGCTCCCTTCTTCAAAACCAGTCAATGTTTTCAAATGAAATCTGCCTTCTTCTGATCAAATGATGAAGTATCGATAAGAAAACGCAATTATCCTGTTGACCAATTGGTTTATTCATTTTCCGATTGTGAAAAAAAACTGCGAATCAAACTGGCAATTCCGAGCAAGGCCGGGTACATAAAGCTAGTAATTTAAATAGTTTTTAATCCAGCCTCGTTAGTTTTTAGGACATTGGTCGGTGTTTTGAAAATGATCATTGTTCCGAAGATATTGACAAGACTATGGGGTATACTTCGGTCTCGGATAAATGGTTGGGTTGGGGGTCAGGTACGTAAGTGTTTATCTCTTTTTATTTCTGATCAAAACCTCAGACATTTTTTCGGAACTGTCTGTAAAATTTGAATTAATTGCCACCGACGGTGGCCCACAGTATATAGCCATGACAGTTGTCGCTGTTGCAAATTGGTCTCGGGGCCAGGATATTGAGCTATCGATAGTGTCCGTAGGTATACCGTTAGGTTGCCACATAAAATGTGAATTTTTAACTGACATGTGCGTTAGTCTGGTGTGAGCCCCCCTGATAGTCCCTCCCCAATGTATTGCCTAATTGCCTGCTGGCGGATGTTGACTATTGGAAAGTTTTGGTTTTTGTGGGTCGGGTAAGAATCTCTATGTCACCCATCAATGCACAGCGGCTAAAATCGTGTTTTTAGCGCGTTTATTTAATAGTACCTTTATTGTGTGATTTAGCGTATTGGTGTCTTCGAGACATTTTATCAGTAAGTCGACGCGCTTCTTTGGAGATATTCAGCCTTATGATTAGTCCCCTGTCTTCGCGAGAGTTGTAGAAAAGTTCTCCTGAAAAAACTTTGTCGAGGACACCAAGTTCGTAATTTCAATACTTTTAGAGATTTATTTATTTTTATGCCAACAAGTTTTGATCATGTACGATGTATAGGCATATGGAGACGCATGGTGCATTGGTTCATCAACTCCTTGTGATAGGTGATTGATTTCTACCTTGCATAGTAGGAAATGGTTTTTGATGAAACATTCCTTTCATTCGCTTACAACTCTACAGTTCAGGTATTAATTTAAAGTTCATTATTATGCTATGCGTATAAGACTGACTGCAACAATTTGCCCGTTGTCAAGTAGCAATTAAATCAAATATGACTTATAAATCCAATAAATCTGTTATAACTTTTTTATTTTTATTTTTTAAGTTTATGATATGATGAAAAACACATTTTGAATGGTTGTCTTCATAAAACGTAAAAAAATCCAAACGTAACGAAATTACGAACTTGGTGCCGTCGACAATGTTTTCAGGAGAACTTTTGCTACAACTTTTATGTCTTTATGTTGTGAAGTGAAAAAATAAATTTTTCATTTCACTTTTAGGAGGATTGATAAGTAAGCTGAATACCTCCCAAGAAGCACATTAACTTACTGATAAAATATCTCGAAAACACCATTACGCTAAACTGAATAATAAAGCCAAAGGTACTATTAAATTAACGCGCTCAAAAACGATTTTAGCTGCTGTGCAATGGGGCAACATTTATTATCACACAAGTTACTATTTTAGTAATTTTCATACTAACTTCAAAAATAGCATGTGCTCAGGTAATTTACAACCAATTTAGCTTAAAATTTGAGAGGATTCCGAACTTGCAGATGTGATCGTTTAAAGCGTTGGGGCTGTCATTAATTCAAGGAGCATTAATCCTACGCTACGAATTCTTCTTTTTAATTTTAATAGTGTTAAGCTGTGTTAAGTATTGACAAAACCCTAATCATAGGAAGAATGAATTTGAGCATGATTTTCTCTATCTAATATTGTATTGCAGGTGATCGATAAGAAAATTACTACTACAGACACTGGTATCCACTTTAAAAAGCTAAAATCAATGAAGCTAACATTCGAGGACTACAATAAATTCCTTGATGATCTGGCCAAAACCAAAAAAGTTGATTTGGATGAAATCAAAGGCAAAATGGCCAATTGTGGCGCTCCTGGTATACACAACGCTACTGTGAGTATAGTTTTTATGTTTTGCGATATTCTCATCTTATTTTCCATTAAAATGTTCATTTTCATTCAAGCCTGGAAAAGCGGCTGACACCGTGGCCAGACTGACAGATACATCGAAATATACTGGTTCGCACAAGCAACGGTTCGATGATACCGGAAAGGGTAAAGGAATTGCCGGTAGAAAAGATCTTCCCGACGGCTCCGGTTATGTAACCGGATACACACATAAAAACACATATGACAAAACGCACTAAACAATGTACCTTTTGGAATACTCTTCCATTCTCTAAATATAATCATTGCCCATGATAATGTTTCACCAATCAAAATAATGTAAAACATTGAAGTTATCTACAGTCTTCGTGAATTTTAAGTTGTAATGAGAGGTTTTAGTTATGGAAATGACGAAATTTATCGGGTAATATGTTCAAAATTGATTCGTTAATGTATATTTCTAAACAATTATTTTTCTTTGAAATTGTATCTACGATAGTTTGTTCTAGTCTTGTTACGTTTGCTAAGCGACAAAATAGATAACAAAATAACTTATAGCATTATGAGAACTGTAAAATTTCCCTCACATAGTCATTATTTTTTGTACCTAAAGCAGGTCATTGGATAAGATCCTAGCGATATAAAAAACAGATTAAATTTAACATATTTGTATTTTTCCACTGATGATATTGGCGAATAATAATATGAACGCTAGTAATATATAGTTTTTATTTAAGACGATGACATTCAATGACAATGTATGTTCCAATAATCTTCAGAAAAAGAATAAATTTTCTAGCTTGTTGATTTAGACGACGTTGATTTAGACGTAAAGCAAACCCTTGATGGGTTCGATTTTCGGTATGGAAATTGTCTCGAAATTGTGTCATTTTTTTCTTAAGAAGGCGAAGATGATAAGGATGATATTTAGAAAACGGGAAAGTTGTAGAGGGACTGGCATTGTTCAGCTCTCAATGACTTCAGTGTAACTTCTGATTTCCCCTTAGTCGATTACAGTCAAATTTCGAACACACATTCTTCATATTAAGGAGACGACAATAGTGGGTTAAGGATGGAAAAGGGGGAGAGTTGTATTGTTTATTTATCGATCAATTCAACACTTCATCGAAATCATGGTTTGCTCAGTGAAAAGCAATGATTAATGTGTTTCCTTCTGGATGGTGAATGTGATCCTTTCTTTAAAAATAGAAATAGACCTTTTTAGCGGAATAAGGCATCGGTGGATATTTTTCCTTCTTTAGAAATAGACGTGTGCCCGGAATAAGGCGATTTTGGGTTTGATCCCTTTTTCCAAATCAGTCAATGTTTTCAAATGAAATCTGCCTTCTTTTAATCAAATGATGAAGTATCAATAAGAAAACACAATTATCCTTTTGACCAATTGGTTTATTCATTTTCCGATTGTGAAAAAACAGCGAATCAAACTGGCAACTCCGAGCAAAGCCGGGTACATACAGCTAGTGTTTTATAAGAACCAAGACTATTTTAAGAATGCCAGAAAAAAGTCAGGAAAAAATGCGGGAAATGAAAATTAAGATCTTAATTACTTTGGATCCTGTACACCCCGGGTAGTGCAAAAGGCCGACATGAAAGATCTCCATCGTGGGCGATGTCCAGCTATCGTCTTAACTTGTTGCCAAGTTACATTTCGGTCGACTTCTTTAATTTTATTATGTTGGCTACGCCACCTCTGGGTCTGCCTCTGCTGGACATCGCTGGTTTCCAGTCTAATGCTTGTTTGCAGATTTCATTTCCGCCCATACATAAGGTGTGGCCGACCCAGAACCACTTCCGTTCCCAAATTTCAATTGCTATCGGCCTCTGGTGACAACGACGATGGAGTTCGTTGTTTGAAATACAGTTGTTAGGTCACCAGGCACGAATTATGCACCACAGGCATCTGTTGATAAACAGCTGCAGTCGTTGAGTGTTCTCCACTTATACACACCATGTTTCACTAGCGTATATAGCAACACAGATTTCACGTTAGAATTAAAAATTAGGATATTGATACGTTCACTTATCTGCCAGATATTTATTAAACTCGCAAAGACAGTCCTTGTTTCCTTGATCCGTGGGTCTATGTCGATCTTGGTACCGTCGTCTGACTCCATTTGGCTACCAAGATATTGGAAGCTTTCAACATTCTCCACTGATTTCCCGGCTACTGTGAAGCTGGAAGTGATTGCCGTGTTCAAATCCAACGATTTGGTTTTGTTGACGTTGATGACTAGACCTGCCGAAGCTAACCACTCGGAATGGTCGTTGTGCTTACTCTACATAGCGCCGTTGAGCTAGGAGTGCAACGTCATCCGTCAATTCGAAGTCGTTTGGGTATCCCATGGTTTGGTACACGGTCAATCGCCTCTACCAGAATCTCGGCGATTACGATGAGGAGCCGAGCAGTATCGATGATATGAAAGAAAACATCCTTGCCTCAAACCAGCTATGATCCGGATGGAGTCGCCCCACATATGTTGTGATTGAGACAGTCGAAAGTTTTTAAAAAACATTATTTTCCGTGAGATGAAGTTCATCTCTTAAACGGTCGAAAGCGTTTTCGTAGTCAATTTATTATAATAAATAGATACAGTTTATATTTATATTTAATCAATATGACCATAAACAAATAATCGAGCTCTTGAAATTCGTTGAACTGCTCCAGAATGATAAGCAGACCCCACACGAGGCATATATTGACAATACTTTTTTTGTCAAACTTTTAATCAAACTTTTCTTCAATATTTTCTCAAGAAAAACTCATTTTTTTCTTGAACTAATACGAATCAAATAGCGGTATAACGCACAAAACACGCACACACTCAACCGTCATCGACTCCTGTGGGCAAACTGCGGGGGGAGATGAGGGGAAATATTGAAAAGAATATCAAACTTTTCTGATTTCCCTCAATATTTACTTCAATATTTTGGGTTTGCACTCACACCATCAATCTTTTTCTTCAATAATCAAGAGTTTGTCAAACTTTTTCCGTCGTGTGGGGTCTGCTATACAGAGCGTGACAATAATGCTGTCCAATGAGCAGCTTGAAGTAGCTCGAAGTTTCTCCCGTCCTGCTCGTTCTTATTTGCCTACAAATCTCGCGTAACATATGATTACGGCTTATGAACCAAACCCATGATTTTTGATTTTCTGGCATGAACGATTGCTTTGTGAATTATTCTTCATGCTAGTTAAAACTCCGTACTTGATATCTCTTAGGAAACACATTCATTGCTATTTTGAATGAACGTCTCATAAACCATTTGCACCATTGTGGTTTTTAAGTCCTTTGTTGGCGCCCTTAACTACCATGCAGAATGTTTGCTTTGGTTTTTAGGCCGTTCACTTTATATTGTTTATTTAGAAAAACTAGCTCCAAGTTATTTTAAAATGTATATTCTTACTAGGTTTTCGATATATCGCATAGCAGAATTGCTCTGGCTAACAAATCTAAACAAATCCGATGGTGTTAGTAGCTTTGAGCAAACGGCTTAAAACCCAGACGTGTTGCCGTTGATGCGAGTAAACGGCGCGATTTTTGTTTTAGCTGAAATTTTGTAGATTTCGAATGGTTTTTCAATTAATCTTGATCTGCTGTTATAATATAATTATTTACGTATAGTATTGACATGGTTTTGGCAATGAAATGAGTTTCTACTTCAATAAATGAATTAAATTAGTCATAGAAAATTTGAACCTCATTTTTCTCGGTTCAACTTTGTTGGTTTTTCGGCCCTAATCATATGTTGCTCGAGAAATGGACATGAACGGGATGAGAATAACTTCGAGCTACTTCAAGCTGTGCATTGAACAGCACTTATATGACGCACGGTTAGAAAAAAGTATCTAATTTTAGGTACTTTTGTTATCTTGCATCTCCCTCCTATTTTGTATTACCAAACTATTGTATTATAAAAAAAGGGTTTCTCGTGATTGGTGATTAAATCAGAAGCGATACTGTTAACGTTATAAAACAGAATGAGGACGAGGCCTCCTTTATTATTCTTTAAGTATTCTTTCGAGTGCAGATCATCTTCGAACTGCTAAGTTGGTATAACTGATCTGAATACAGGCGCCGTTCGTATTTGATGATTATAGCAATGGGCTACTCTAATTCGTATATAACACCTTCCTCTTCCCTTTGTTGTCATAAAATGAAGAGCAAAACCACTCAACAAGGGCATTAAAGTGTGGGAACCCAACGTTGAGTAGTCTCATGTTTACAAAAGTTGAGTGAAATTTACCTAACTTGTGGTTAGTTTCTATTTAATATTAAGTATATTTCACTTAATATTAAGTGAATTTAACTTAATTTCTAGAAAAAAAAACTAAATTTTGGGTTCCCACACTGAACCCCCGATTTGAGTGAAAAGTGCCTAATATTAGGTACTTTTTTCTAACCATGAGAGTAGCATCAATCTACTGCTGAGTCCGGGCTAACTTTGCATAGGACTTTGAGAACGGTACATAGTAGGGTTATGGTTTCGGTAGTACCAGTACCGAAAATACCGGTACTGAACTCCAACGAGAACAAACAATAAAATATGTAATTTGATTTTGAATAAAATGTAATATGAAGAAAGTAGAAAGTAAATGGCTGAAAGTTACAAATATCTAATAAATCATTCACAATTTTGAATTATGTTTCCACTTATCGAACCAAAAAGCTTCTAGGCATAATACCAAGCTCTGAATTGTGTTACGTGATGAACTTATAGCTTAAATAAAAAATCACGAAAATTTAACGAACCGAAAGAGATACTTATTGTCCAAAAAGTTCTTGTTCTCCCAGTCCGAGGGAGACTATGGCAATGCTAAAGCACTTGTTGCTTCTTACTTGGTTAATGGTCATATACTTGTTTTTTGCCTAAAATCAAACTACACGCTATACACGGCAGACCGTTTACCAAAACGAACCCTGCCACACTCCCTACACCATATATCCAACATCCCAGTGATTTCTCGTGGAAGTGCAGATGACTCGTCGGCTTCTATCAAAGCGAGTATCACATCAACAATTTTCTACCAATTCCTCAATTGACCTGCATTCGGACACGACCGGATATTTTTGGGTCACCAGTTCTTACACATTGAAGATGATGTTAGTCCCAAACTTCATCTGTTGGTTCTCTGTGTAATTACAGCTGACCTAGCAATAACGGAGTAGCAACAGTGTGGGGTCAATCATGCTCATGCTCATGCTCAATTTAAATGGAATTTTAGAATTTTGATAATCTATATAATATATAAAACAAAGTTGGCATTCGTCTGCGCATCAGTTAAGAATAGACAGTCCAATTATCGCTAATTTATATTCGAAGACTTTTTCTTTATACGATAAAACTGTAAAAAATTGAAAAATGTTTTGATAGAACTGTAAAAAAAAAACATTCTAAAGAATCGATTTGTTTTCTAGATAAATTGTGTACGCAAAAAATTGTAGATCAATTCTTGGCGAGACAAAGTTCGCCGGGTCAGCTAATTGTTTATATTTGTACCCCACTGATAAATCTGTTAACCAATTTGCTTGATGTATTTCCGATTTATTTTACCGTATGTATTTTAGAAACGTAACGGGCTATGATCTTGTGATTACACTGATACTCATCCGATCAGCATATAAAACGGAAGAAAATTCAACACCAACCATTTTATCTTCTAGAGATGAGCCAGCCTAGGGCTGCAAGTCTTGTTTATATTAAAGACATAAAAAACTATTCTATTTTAATACCAAGCACATGCATGTCCCTTCCCCTACTTAATTTCTAAATTAAAAAACACATAAATGAAGATTTGAAAAACAAGCAAACACATGTTTTCTATACGACGAGCTCATGGATTTCGGATACAAAATTAAGAAGTTAAATTTACTAAGTCGACACTTACACAATGTACGCATCATTTATAAATATATTTCATCATTCTCTTTTTTTCCTAACTGGTTAGCGTATTTTTTTCATTTGATGAATGGCTCATAGTAAAATTTATATTAATATCACATTTCTTATGTGGATATTAAATATAAAGTCTCAACAGTTTCCTTAAGTTAACCTTTTAAAAATAATTACAAGTACCGTGAGCCTAATTATGCATACTTTTCGATAGTCACCATGCATATCAATCATACGGGATCATACCTTTGCGCTATGTCAGTAGTGTGGATAATAATTGCAGGCTTCTGACATAACATTTTCGAATTTTGTTAGAAATTACTGACGGTCACGGTACTTTATCTGCTTCAGCCTTTCCGATTTTGTTGCCTTTTTTTAATTTTATTCGCTGAGTTTAAGTTTTGCGTTTTCTGTGTTGTTGAACATAAAAAAAAATATTTAAAAAAACATAAGCTAAATTAATTTGTTTGAATGGCGAAACATTCATTTTTTATTGTTATGTTTTTTTAACGTAGGGGTATTTCCGAGGCTCATTGTCAATACCTAAACGGATAAATATTTTTCATTCAACTTTGTTACGCCTACGCCTCAAAATGTCACGAAACCCGAATACCTACAAGTATTCGATAAATAGAGAAATGAAGGATTGGTAATGTTTACTTGGATAAAATCAAAACGCATTAAGTAGCAATGAAACTTAGATGGAGCCGCACACAGGAAACTGTTAATCCTAATTGTTTGAAATTTGATGACCAGTTTGTAAACTTAAGTATGCAGTGATGGGAAAACTATAAATATTAAGTATTCTTGTATTACAAAATCAAACATTTTGAGCTACTGATGAGTTAAGTGCCCAATCCGAATAACCACCCCATAATGTTGGTGGTCATTCAAATTGTTCATTGAACTTGATCAATTTGATATTTATTTGACATTTAATGCGGCTTTCAATGAGAACCTATACTCTAAAAATAATTAACAAAGCACTAACAAACTAAAGGAACTGTTAAGCCGAAACTAACACCTACACCTTAGCGCAACTCGAAGCAAGTAAACCGCATAGTGAAGTGATACTTTTCAAGTCCAGATTAATTATTGTAACACATACAATTTGCTGACTTATTCTTTGAAAAGGTACATTTGTTTGGTCTCTGTAAAGCAAAAATGGGTAACCTTTGCGCGTTGTTTAATTTCTGTTCTATGCCTTCTCTATGGCGAGCGGTTCTAACTATTGCCTCAGACATGTGTAATTGTGTAGTTGCTTGCGCTTATCTCTCATTCAGTTCCATTTTTCAAGGAACATTTTTCAACTAATCATATGTGCCTTTGTTGAAATAATTAGACCAATCTCAAAATATTTTTTTTTCTAACACTTTAAAAAAGCTGCATAATGTTCAAAATGAACAGAAAAAGGACAAAAAAACTAATTTAAAAGATACTTTACTAGATTGACACGCCTTTAAAATGAAAAAGAGATTTGCTAATATTTCAACTCTAACAACTGCACCTACTTCTCAAGCAAACTATTTACCTAACCTAACATACAACTAATCACATAATTTAGTTCACAACTAACTATTGCTATTGGAGAGATTTCAGTTGTGGCAATGGTCAGTGCCCATTGTACCTTCGATTTGTGTACAGTACGTGTACTACATTTAATCGCACTTTTACAGCTGCCGCTCTGTAGAGAGGAGTATTGACCACGTGCTGGTGGCAGTTTTCAGTCTCATGCGATCAACAAGGCTAGTTCTTGTCGGCAACGCAACTCGGAAGCTTACGATATGAACCGGCTATGCTTTCAATATCGTCCAGTAGAAATTGTTTGTCCTCTGTCTTTGCGGACGATTTCTGTAGCATTTTTGTGTCAAAGCATGGCTACAATGAATACAAATGAAATTATTACATATTAAATTAAATAGGGTTTTTGAAGGATGGTTGTCTCTTATGTGATAAAAAAGATTCTGATGATTTTGAGATTTGTTGAATGAATTACGTGATAGATCGATCTAAAACTACGAACTTATTGTTGGACTTAAGGCCACCTGACTTACCGTTTCACACACGTTCATGTTGCAGCAATTCTCAATAGTGATCTCGCACTGTGTTGCCGGCCGGGAGGTCATTTGTGTGTTGTTGGTGACCTTGAATCTCTTGGTAATGCGTGGTCGGTTGCGTTCGTAGATTCGGCGCATCGTGTACAAAATAATCACCAGGATAACTAACGATGCCGTGAAGGCAAGTGAGACATACACGACAGTACGATTGAAGGAACTTTTACAGTACGTGACCTGTGGTTCGACGAGATGCGTTGCAACTGCAACCCTACAAGAAAAAAATAAAAAGAATTTGTTAAAATTCATTCATACTGATTACATGAGCCAAAAACAGTTATTTCTGAATGATATGGAAATGCTAATATCATCTTCCAAACTTAGACGTACATGTTCATGATAGAATTAGAGGCGAAAGTATAGAATTGATAGTTCCGTTAGGATACGGCAGGCATGAAGAATGTTTTTATAGAAGTCGATTTGAAAGCGAGCGGAGGGCAATATTAGTTGGCACATATCACACGACCTTACCTTCTCTGCCAAGCTCCCGTATGAAGGGGGAGGGAAGAATATCAGTTTGGAAGCTGATATATCTCCACCGGCAAAAGGAAGGTGGTTTGATTTGCTTATATGCCATCGCGTGCGGAAGGATTTTCTATCGACGAGTACTGTCTCCAAATTTCTATTATGACATCAGCATCTAGTCGAATAGGATTTTTGTTACACAGTTACGTTTTCTCATTGCGTCCGTCTCGTCGCAACCAACTTGGCTGCCTCAGAGAGAACAAAGCAGAGAAAGGCACTGCTGCTGTACCGTCGACCAATAACAGTTGAATTGTCTAAGTTTGGAAGATGATATTAGCATTTCCATATCATTGTAAATCGTTTAACTTCACGTAGAAGTAACACACACAAAATCATTAATTTAGTACATTTATTTTTGTTAAACTGGGCAATATGTCCATTACCAAGTTTGAGGAACCCAAGAGTGTTTTTCGGGATGTGTAATGGTCACTTTATTTCAGGAGCATAATATGTATGTCAAGGGTGTGAAATAACGGAAGTTTCACTTTTTATTCCATTTTGAGTTATTAAAGTGAAACTGCAAATCTGCAAATTGAAAAATGGCGGTGTAAGATGGGTCAAATAGCAGGGCAGAATTGGTCTCCTTTAAATTTTACAAATCATATTTTTTCATTTTACAATATTAAATTACGCACAGATAGAGAGGTTTATTTTCATTAATTTTATTGAATTAATGGGGATTTTTGAGTTTTTGCCCTAGATTTAAAAAAATGTCTGCAATTTGTCTAAGCTAAGCTAAGCTAAGCCAAGCTAGATTTAAAAAAATGTCTGCAATTTGTTACAAAAACAAGCCGTCCGTTGCTTATATGCTCGAAGATTACCTCAAACGGATTAAATCAGGAATAAAAATTATGTTTTGAATACTGTATGACGTTTAGTATGTGCTGACCATCTTGCCCTATTTGTGAGTTCATGTAAGAATGTCTAATTTTTGATCAATTTGTTTTTTTTTTCAAAGCAGTCAGTACAACATCACCTACATTACATATGATGCTTTCACTATATTACTAAAAATGTTTAGTAATGTTATGTTATTGCAACTCAAAGCAACGGTGGATGGTGTGCAAAACTGTGTGAAGATTTCGGGCGAACACTCCAGTTCGTTCGAATCGCGCCGGGGACTCAGACAATTTGATGGACTTTCGTGCCTGTTGTTCAATATTGCGCTAGAAGGTGTCATGCGGAGAGCCGGGTGTAACAGCCGGGGTACGATTTTCAACAGATCCAGTCAATTTATTTGTTTTGCAAATGACATGGACGTAGCCTGCCGAATATTTGCAAAGGTGGCAGAACGGTACACCCGCCTGAAACTTGAGGCAACAAAAGTGGGACTGGTGGTGAATGCATTGAAGACAAAGTACAGGCTTGTGGGGAGTAAATCGAGTAATGCTAAGTTTCAAATAGTGTGCAAAATTTGTACACATTCCTACACGCCGAACTGAGTCGATGGGTATATAACACATAAACTCGTGGCAAGTGCAGAGGTATATTCGGCTTGCAGTTTGCAAGTGATTGGCATAATCTTTTTGTTCCCCTTTCTTATATTAACGTGGCAGGCGTCAAACATTGTGACCGAACAAATGAGACCTCCAGTACTTGTACAATGAATATGAACGCTAGCAAGCAAACATCGGTTGATACTCTGTGCAATAGCAGCTGCTGTGGTCATAATGGAGTAGCAACTACTAGTGATCAATCAAGCTCAAGCTTGAAAACAGTTCAGCATTGTATTATTAATCTATTTTTCGCCTTTACAAGCCATTGTAAATAAGTAAGTGGGTATAACCAAGCGTCCTTTCGATTTACTCAGCACTAGCAAAGTCTTTGCTAAGGAAGACCTTGACCGTTTAGGAATACCTTTATCTTGTTCATGAAACACAGACAAACTTGATCTTGACGTCTTTGAATCTAATACTTATTGTCGGTGTATTAAAAGCATTCCAATGGACAAATATTTGAAACATAAATATCTAATGGATATATGCAAATGTGGGACACGGAGACGAGCCAGCCTTGGGCTGAAAGTCTCTTTAATAAAGACACAAAAAAAAAAAAAAAAAAAAATGTGGGACTCACCCGCAAAATGCGGGACGTCTGGTCATTTTAGTTTAAACCAAAACAAAACTCACCCCTCACAATATTGCTGCATGTCTGGATTGCCGTTGTCCAGCGAACAGAACCGCTTCGGAATCTCACATCGCTTTCCGGTGAATTCCGGACTGCAACGACACTCGACCAGCATGGTGTCATTGTTCAAAATGCATTTACCGTCATGCAGACAGTAGTTGTTACACGTATACTCCTCACATCGATCCCCTGATAGCCGACACTGCATTTGCACTTTGGAACTTCATTCTCCACAAAACACTTCCATTATAGCAGTAGTCCGATCGTACAGATTGCGGTCTCGCATCGACCACCACTAAAATTTTTCGAACAAGTACAAGACTTTTCACCGGCACCGCTGAGCGTGCACCGTCCGTTGTTCAGACAGAATCTATCACATTTGTTTGCGATCACATCTCTCGCCCTCGAATTCCGTATGGCACTTGCACATTGGTCGACTGTCAGCACCCACAACACATTCCCCATGAACGCAAAATTGTTACAGATAGGAATCTCACAAAATGTACCCTGGTATTCGGGTAGACAAATACAACTATTGGTGTTGTGGTTCAGGATGCCTTTATTTAGACAAGTTATCAGTTCCGGTTTGGGCGTTACAACCTGCGTTGTATCTATAATTCCACTCGACTCCTCTCTCACGTTGTCTATGATTTTAGACACAACAGATTTACAGCTTGGATTATTTTTCTGATATTCTATCAATAAACTTGAGCGGATTATGAGTGCCGATGGACGATTGCCTCTATGGACGACCCGCGTCACTTTGGAATCAGATTTCCACGTTTCATGTACTTCACCATCCTCTTGATCAATCCAGTACAAATATTGACTGTCCAATGACACGTGCGTTGGTATCTTATCCTCACCCCTGAGAAATGTTTGCTTGTCTTGTATTTCTAGATTGGCGCTCTCAACGGTGAATGCTCGACCGTACTTCTTCTCCACCCAGTAGATGCGATTGTTGTAATGATCGACGGAAATACCCTTTGGCTCATAGACGTCCTCCTTGTGAGAGTCCAGTACCGTGCCGTTCATTGCGGCCCGGACGATATTGGAGGTCTGCAGGTAGCTGTTAGTCCAGTACAGGTGTCTACGGCATTCGTCGATAGTCAAAGATGCCAAGTCGTGATTTTCTTCAACTTGGGTGATTAAGTTGATAGGAGCTACGGTGCCGTTTGTCGCGGTCCCCAGTTTATCAACTTCGACTGAGTAAACTGAATGTGTCCCCTTCTCAGCCCAGTAGAGCTTACGCTCGAGGTGATCAAATGCCAACCCTGTAATGTAACCGGTTTGGTCTGACTTTGGCAGTAGTTTTGCTACCTTATGATACTCCTCCTCGGGATTCGTATCTAACGAAAATATTCGAAAACTTGGATCCTTGAGATCACTGAAGTATATTTTTCGCTTCACCTCATCGTAAGCGAACGCCGAAATGTGATGGAATTGATGTCCTCCGGAGGATATTTGTGTCCAATTTTTGTCAAAGAACAAAATTCCGCTGTCAGTCGTGACCACAGCATCTGGAAAATAGACGAATGATTTACAAATTAAATTAGATTGCAACATAATAAGGGAATCAATTAGGAAAAATACTTAGATGTACATAAATATGATAACAACAAAATCAGCGCTTGGGAATTACAAAACAAAAATAAAAATAACTGCCACAAAGGCTGTCCTAGTCCTGCATCACAAACCTTCATGTTCGTTGTTCAGTACAGTTTACCTCCCACCGGTAGGTTCGCTAGTGTTGCAAAATCAAGCATGAACCACATTCCACGGTAAAGATGACCGTCTGTTTAGTGAAGAAAACATAAGGTGGTTATACAACAAAGCCACAAAACGGCCATCTTGGAAACCACGTGCTTTTTCTTGTGATTTTTCAAGAGCACGAATTAAGAGAACCATAATGCCCATGGGGATGGAACATCCGTAGATCGTTTGCTTACTTGTGCTGAACAATCGACTTTAATTTCAGCATTGTACAAAAATTATAACGCTAGATTTGAACTTTTGATAATAGGAGTAGAAAACCGTGTGGTGAATTTGAAATTCACCACATGGCTTGATTGTATAATCACCATAAGGATAAGCTGAAATCGATCAATGCAGTTACGCCCGTATGATCATAAGCGCGAGAATTGTTTCTAAGCCATTTATAAATATTTTTATTACAAATGTTCACCTGTTATGAGCAAATGCTAACCTGTTTTAAACAAATATTAATTTCATGAATTTAAATTGTTCAAAATCCGAAACAAATCTGATTTTCATTACAACTGAAGGAGCTTTATACCGGTATAGCAACATTAAATGAATCGCAAAACGACAACGTTTTTATCACCGATCAACGAATGTTTATATTATTTTGTATAATCAACCCCTATATTCATAATATAAACTTTAGAAGGATGAAACTCCGAATATGATATTCCTGACCAGCATATGTTGCAGATTACCACATACAAATATATCACAAACATCGAGGTCTAATTCTAGCATATGGTTCCAGGAGGAAATCAAATCTCCAAGAAATTTGCAACCATTGCAAAACAAACATGTAGGGGACAACAGTCTAATATGCACCCCTGTAGCTTTTATGATGTTTTTAATCAATATAAACCAGAATACCTAACTACATTAAAAAAATATATGCTTCTGCAAAAATCCCTTTGAATCATAAAAAGTCATGAAAACAAGTTTATCAAACTTGTATATAAATGCAACAACAAAAAACAGAATCGGATAGCGAACCCCCACGCCTCGCTAAGTAAAACAAGTTAAAATGCATCCTCAGAACCTGTGATCCCCACAATTTATGCTTTTCAAAGGAATTTGTCATAACGTATAGTCCCCGAACCAGAGAAATTCGGAGACGCATAGTGGCTGGAAATCGTACGTACTTTGGACTCCGCAAGACGCTCCGATCGAATAGAGTTCGCCGCCGTACCAAACTGACAATCTACAAAACGCTCATTAGACCGGTAGTCCTCTACGGACACGAGACCTGGACGATACTCGTGGAGGACCAACGCGCACTTGGAGTTTTCGAAAGGAAAGTGCTGCGTACCATCTATGGGGTGCAGATGGCGGACGGTACGTGGAGGAGGCGAATAAAACACGAGTTGCATCAGCTGCTGGGAGAACCATCCATCGTTCACACCACGAAAATCAGACGACTGCGTAGCCAGAATGTAGGAGAGTAGCCCGGTTTAAATGGTTTTCTCCGAAGGGCACAAGAAGGCGAGATGCGCAGCGGGCAAGATGGATCGATCAGGTGGAAGATGACTTGCGGACCCTCCGTAGTCTGCATGGTTGGCGACGCGTAGCCATGGACCGAGCCGAAAGGAGAAGACTCTTATATACCGCACAGGCCACTTCGGCCTTAGTCTGAATAAATAATAATAATAATAGTCCCCGAATCAGTAATTTATCACAAAACGTCTATCACGATGGGCTGCATATTGTGAGTGTATACAGAGAGGATAAGTGTAAGATTTTTTATGTTGCTTAAGATTCAATCCCTGCTCAATTGTACGCTTGGTCGTTTGTTTGTCTTATCGATTTGAGCAAAAATATCACGGGTGTTGTGAAAGAATCACCAATTGTTAAATTCAAGTGGAAATGAAGAGCTTTTGTTCAATCTTTTCATTGTAGCTAGATAATATGGATAAAAACTAATATTGAATTGTGATAGTAATATTCGTTCAGAATTGTCCTACAAACAATTATATGAGTGATTTTATAAGTTAGGCATATTGCCCCGTGGGTGCGTTTTGCACTGCTCTTCCCTATGTATCTTATATCTACACGGGACCCTTGCTGCTAGAAGTCACGTAGACACATTTCACATGGATTCGCCGCATAACATGATGACAATATGAACCACGCAATAATGCATGTTTGCAAGTGTTAATCACTTGATGTTACTTGAATTCTAATAGCTATAGTAGTTTTAAAGAACAAATTTCCCAGCAAAGTTAATTGTCTAAATAATATCAAACAAAAAGCGAAACAAACGTACCTTGTTTTGAATCGTAAATGATATGTTTGTTAAATAGAATTTCCTTCCGATTAGATTTATTAACAAAAATCACTATCTATAAGGCAGGCAACCATTCCCAGCATAATATTTGAATTAGTAAAATGCTTGAATCTTTGTACCTTTCAATAGTGAGTACATCTTAAAAGCCTTCATGGTGTATTTTTTAAAATATATCACAAAATACTGGAGCAGTCCAATAATATGACGGCTAATTGTCTTCGCATTATGAGGCGCTTTCTACATGTTTCGATCCTCGTACAAATCGATGAAATGGGGTAAAATCAATTCGACATTATCTAAGATAAAAAGGTCTATCATTAGTCATTATAAACACCTTTCGTAAGTTAAGGAGAACTTCTAGTTTTTCTTTGCACATTCGTCGTCACGAATTCAAACGTGTGAAATAGCAAAACAACATAAAAAGCTGCCACTTCAGCCACGTTTTCATGACAGGGTGTGAGGACGGCCGATCGTTGATAGACGCAAAAATAAAGTGGGGGATTTTAAATCAAGTGATTGGATTCGCGCCTCAGTTTGCAGCGCCTCTGCGTTACGTCAAAGGCTTGACCTTGCCTGATCGAGGGTAGCAAAAATTATGAACATTCGAAATCTGCACAGGGAGTAAACTATCCTTCCAGTACCCACTGCAGCAGTAGAACATTCCTCACCACAAATCCCGGTGTGTGATTTTCATACGCTAGATACATTTGTTCGTTAAGTTACTCAATCACAAATGAAAAATGTGACTTATCGAGTAAATAACCATAGCATAAATCGATAGCATACCCCCAAAAACCTAACGCCTTCTTATCTTCAGATTCAGTTAGACTAGATCAAAAATTCATTTTTTTTTTGCATTTCATCATTACCATATAAAATAATTGCAATGTATCTTATTATCAGCTCCATACCATAAGGGTCTTATCTTTGAAAGATAGGCAAAACAATTCCAGCCACACGCTCACCCGCTGAAGGCACCCAATTATCACAATTTTTCTGCTTATCTATGAGTAAGAGAGTGGATATTTATGTAATAAAATAAGTAGCAGAATAGGTAGATATACTAATATAGTTTAGAATATTTGTAATTAGATAAATGAAGATATCCGCATGTAATCATCATGACCATAATATCTTCGTTATGTTACTATGGCGAATTTAAATTTGAATCGTAACACAGCTTTGCTATAGTTAGCCATTGGCGTAACTACAGGGGGGCTAGGGGGGGCTATAGCCCCACCTAGGATCTGGTTAGCCCCCCCTAGAAAATTTGTGACTTTGTATAAGTATTGCTCATATCTAGTCCACTGATTATATACGGGGGAAATGCAGAGAAAGGATTGTCTTCATTATCCAATCCCTCTCTTCGAAACACTACAGCAAGTTGAATCTATTCGCTCAAGTTTTTGAACTTCGAGCAATTGTTTTAAGGCTTGCTCACGACAAAATCAGGACCCCTCAAAACACGTATAGCTTTTAAAATACCAAAGGAAATACCTTATCAACAAGTGAATTAAAATATATTATTTGTTAGTCTTACAAGTACTTAATGGATAATGGACAATTCCTTGAGATATTCAAGTTTTTCCAAGGTTTTGTAAGTAATTGTTATCTAAATCGAGCGTATGATCTTAACTTTCCTAACTAATACCAATCCTAAAAGCTGCAGCACATTTTAATTATCACTGTAGGCTTCTTGAGAAAGGTTCGGTAAAACTCTTAGATTTCAAGTAGAGGTAACTAAAAGTTGAATAAGAAAGAACTTTGTATTCTTTCTGATGGATTTTAGAACTCCGCATGCTTTTTAATTCTCTAAACTCCTATTGTCACTGCAGCAATGAAACCAGTGAAAATGTCTCAGTAGGCGTGAAACAGAGAAAAGATACGTGTTAAATGTTCTTATGTGTTAACAAATGCTCTTATGAGTTAATTTGTTGCAATTTTTTTAACTTAATTTAAAATTAACGACCAATAAGTTGTAATGGGATGTAAAACTGATTTTTTAAAATCATCCTAGAAGTTATTCTAACAGAAAAGAAAGGTTAGTTTGTTGTGGTCAGATCGCCGTTTGAAAGCTCGTAGGAATTGCCAGGCCACTGAATTGAAAGCTGGCAAAAAGAGTTTAACTAACTAATTTATCCAATATTTAATTTATAATGTATTCTAGGTTCGAAGCAAATCAAAAAATCCTTTAAAAATCAGGATCGTGCTTGCCTCGTGCTGAAAGTCTCGATAATAAAAACAAAAAAAGGATCGTACTTCACATTATATTTACGGCGAGCGCAACACCTATAGTTTTCTGAACCTATCAAGGATTTTTTGAATCCTACGACATTTATGGTTTTTAAAAACAGGGCTGAGCGTCGATGAACATCGTTTGAAATACTTAAGTCGTCCATTGATATCTGGTAGGCCAACTTGCGAACAATATACATTAGTTGAATCGAGCGAAAATGGTAAACTTTCTGTGTTATGTGTGTTAAAATAGAAAAGTTTAACAAAAAGGTAGCCCCCCCTAGAATTTTTCATTAGTTACGCCAATGAGTTAGACGTCTGTTCTTCATATTTCAAGCATTTCACGATCAAGGCAACAGCGAAGTGACTGGCAAAAAGTTCTTCATTTTTTATTTACTTCCGATCCGGGCAATATTGCCGGTGTGATCGACATTCGGAGCCTTCAAAAGGTGTGAATGAAACAGGGGGCAAAATATTTTTATTATAATGTATGAGGGGATGAAATCAGATTAAAGAGATCTTATTAATCCACCTAGCCTTCTTTTTTTTTCTAAGTTCGTTTATTTGGTAGGCTCAGGCGTGTATAACACTTTACGGAGCCACTGTTCTTTGTGATATGTACAACCGATATCATCTTATTAATATGATAGTAACAGAGGGATATAAGCCAACGTACTCGTGGTGACTCGAGGATAGATTTACAATATTTGTGGATGGATGGGGCATAGGATTCGGAATCGAGAAATGTCAGCTTCATATTCCGGCATTTGACGACAGGGAAGATGTGACGCGTCATCGCGATCCAGGAATGGTTCGACTGGAAGCGTCTTCCGGATGGAACCTAGCCTTCTTGGGAAATATTTATCTATTTATTTACCGTTTTGACTCAAATCCCGAACATGACTCATATTCTGAACACTCGCTTTTGAATGCCCATTTCAACTTCGTTCGCGTAATTCTTTCCATTTGCTGGCCAAGATTTAACTTAAAGTACTCTGACTGCACGTCGCTAACCACGCAGTCTACGGAGGTTCCGTAAATCCTCTTCCACCAGATGAATCCACCTTTCTCGCTTCGCACATATCATTCTTCTGCCCGGGTTATTATGCGGTGAGAATGGTTGTCGATGTGTTATTGATGTGGGAAGGGAGAGATACCTCAGTGACGGACGACGGAGCCATTTAACGCAAAACTATTTGGGTTATGTTGATTGAATTCCACTTAACAATACTGAGGCTGTAAGAAATGATTGCATGCACACAAGAAAAACGTCACTGAATTTCTGGAACAGCTGCTCTGATACCGAAACTGGTTTCAGACTATAGTTACAAAAGATATTCAATAAATCATGATTGTTGTCCAAAATATGATCAAAATTGTAAAAAAAAAAATCTTCTAAACTAAGCTAAAGCAGTAAAATTTTGGAAATATTTTTCCTATCTTCGATTTTGAATAAAGCTTAAAACAGGGGGAAGCGAAGATCAATCCAAGTAGAGAGTTTTGAAATAGCTTTCTTTTGTTTCGGGGAAACTTTCTCCTTGCTAGGGGGGCATAGAACCCACACTCCATAGCACATGCGTGTAGACGACTACCATCGCTAACCGCACTACTACGAAGCCAAGCACCTTTTACATGTCTGTTTCTTTTTCTAGTCTCATCACATTTCGTTTTCCTACGGCCTAGATTGTGAATAATCTTTCGGTTTGTTTAACAAAAAGATACTCCTGTTGTTATTGGTTTCCTTTAGCAAAAGGGATCGCGTTTTTAATCCATTTTTTGAGCGCGGTTGTTCACTTGCTTTTTGTATGAGGTCTTCCCTTTCGACAATGACCTGTTCGATTGTCCGAATCATTTTCAAGTTCTTTCAGATTTCAACCTTTTAATTTACTGACTGCTGAAAATACTTGTGGAAAGTGGATTTATCCGCCTCCGTAACGACCATACAATTGGGTGTGCACCCGATACAGTGTTTCAGCTTCAGTTTCAAATAATCAATGAAAACTTTGACATCGCCTGCACTGGAAGTAGTAGCTACGAGATCTCTAACACACGCCATCGCTTTCACTCGTGATTCATAAATGGGTTTCTTCTCCGGTTCGTTCATGTCATCCACGTTGAACATCATCAGATGATCGTCGTCTAGTCCGACCGCCATCGCACGTCAGTTAAGTGCCGGAGATCCAGCACAGACAAACCGGCTTGCTTGGACACTGCGTGCTGTGTTTGTTTTCCAATAAATGACCAAATGACATCTACCATCCGATCGTCCATTAGGACGAAGCTGTCCCCACTAAGACTCCATTTGAAAAAGAAATAGCACATGGTACTTCGGATCATTTTGAAGTCCGCTGGTTGAAATGGCTCTTCCAGTTACCAGATTCCATGTTTGATCGTTCATATCAGAACTCAATATAAGCTCCAGTCTGGCTGAATGTCGAACCGGAGCACCGCCTCTTTGTTGGCATCCATCGAAGTTTTATCCAAGATTTTTTTTATGTATACAGGTTATCCGACTTCGTCAGTAGATGGGAATAACCAGCGCGGGGGGGAAACATACATTTTCAGTGCAAAACGTAAACAAACGAGCATAAACTCCATGCAAAAATCCAAGATGGCTGAGTTGGGGATATTGACAAGTCGGATAACCTGTACATAAAAAAATCTTGGTTTTATCGATGTTCAAGCGCTTTGTTTTGATGGCCGACCATTACCCTTACGGATCACAGCTTCCACTAAACAGCCTAGCAATAGACGTTTCCTTTGGGATGAAGCATTTCATCCTTTAGCAGTCCTGTTCCCGAATCGAAGGTACAGATGCGATTGTTCGAACCGCCGGATGCAGGCAGTTCGCCGTGGTAAGTACCCTTACTGAGACCGTATGATTGTATGTTGAGAATTATTTTTCATGTGCGAACGAGAGGGATTCGTTTTAAATGGTTCCACTTTAAAATCCGCTGTAAATTGTTCATAGGTGCCGATGATCAGCTTAAGGTCAGCCATCATTTTCCGTTGCCACAATCATTTCGACACAAGTTATTTTTTGTTATCGCGAGTCATTCAACGTTCGATAAATACAACGAGCGCAACCAGTTGTCATACAGCAGTGATCCCCAAAGTGCGGCCCGCGGGCCGCATGCGGCCCTCCAAGCCTTTTCCTGCGGCCCGCGAAGGACTTCAGAAAATATACTACATGTGGCCCATTAATCAGCCATACATAATAGGAAAATCTTTCCATCGTAATCATTTGTTCGTTGTACTCTGGGAACCTGTCAAGTTCACATCATTATTGATGTTGATATTATTAATGAAATTTATCACTTCTTAAATGTTGTACACACTACGAGATTATTGCTCCGGTTTATGATAATAGCATATATGTATTTTTTCTAAAATCTAAGCTTGTTTAAAAGGGAGTTTCAGGTAAAAATAATGTTATCATTTGCTTCTCCGTATCAGGAATCTTTTCAATCTTCGATATAAGTTGGGATTGGGAAAACATTCAACTGATACATTACTGAATGATCAACGCCAAAAAAAAACATGAACATGAAAACATGGTCATGAAAACACGGTAAATAGTTCGGAAAGCAGATTTACACAATTTCTATTCAACACTGATGGCAGGTTCAACGAGATTCAAAAACACGTATGAAACATGTAGTCGTTTTTGTTTTTGCCACAACAAGTTATAGTGAACAATAATCCTCGTGCGTAAAATTATGAAGTCATAATCTTGAAATCAGTCAACATATCTTATGGAAAAGAAGCTTAGAATAATGTGTACCTACTGATCTAATGTTTCTGTTGATTCGAAAAGAATTTTCTTTTCTTAAGTCTGCTACCACAATAACAACTAAACGTCAGCTACGCGATGAAATTTGTAGAATAAAATGTCTTCTCAAGTATGTTATTCGTAAAAGATTGACAAAAATAAAAGATTTTGGTCAAAATACAAAACAAATTTGAAAACCTTGATGAAAGCCCAAAATTCAATAAAAGGGACTTCCTGAGCCGTGCGGATAGTTGCGCGGCTATAAAGCAAGATCATGCTGAAGGTGGCTGAGTTCGATTCCTAGGAAATTTTTAAGGTTGGACATTTTTTCGACTTCCCTGGGCGTAAAAGCATCATCTTGTTAGCGTTATGATATACAAATGCAAAAATGGTAGCTTGGCTTAGAAACCTCGTAGTTATTAACTGTGGCAATGGCGTAGCCAGAAAATTGATCTGGGGCGGGTTTTTTGAACATTTTTTTTTAATTCCAGAATATTCCAAAAAAAAATTCTTCCAGAAATTTTGTCTCTGGGGGGGGAGTGCGCTTTATGTCCAAAACCACCCCCGTGGCTACGCCACTGAACTGTGGAAGTGCTAAGAGAACACAAGCTGCAAGGCGGCATTGTCCCAGTGGGGGATGTAATGCCAAGAATGAGAAGAGAAAATTAAATATGGAATAAAAATCAAATGTTGCAAATGTACTGCGGCCCGCTTCAACAGTTAAAAATTGCTGTGCGGCCCTTGATAGTCAGCATGCTGGGGACCACTGTCATACAGGGTCCGGTAATTGAACTGCTACATAAGTGAGTAAAAATAATATAATACATAATACGTCTTGGGAGCTAGTTCTACAAAACATCGTGGAACCGTTGGCACGTCGTTATTTTGACATCAAGGGCTCTTATGACAGGATTAGACTCCGACTTAAAAAATGAAGAAAACCCAACTAAGGAGTTTTCAGGGTTTATTTCGAGCTAAGAGCGGTCAACGAGTTTGCCGAACCTGATCGTTTGGAATATGTTGGAGACCGCGTCTGCTCTAAAACATCATGTTTTTGTGCTAGTCCTGAAGCCCCCACAAGATCACCTGCGGGCCTCGTACGATGTATTCCTTGATCGCCTGCTACCAGCGGTAAAACTCAAGGACAAAAAAGATGAACTTCCTCAGTGAACTTTCAAAAGGGGTATGTTTTCTTGTGACTTTGAATGAAATTGAAATGAAACATTTTTGTTTTGATCAATTCATCTGTTTATTCTAATGTAGCACTTCAATTGCCGGACCCTGTACTCTATTTAATTTGATTATTCTTATCTAACATGCGTCGGTTTTATTCGTTTCAGATGGGCGCTCTTGCAAAAAAAACATTCGGTGCAGGGAACAATGTGATTATTATCTGTTCTCAAAATCCCATAAGCATTAAACACAGCTCAACGAAGTTGATAGTTAGCGGAACCAGCTTTAGGAGAATTATCAACCCTAGTATCTCTAAATTTTCATGAATTTACAAGTCGCAAGAAACAAACTATTCCATAACAAGGTTAATTTAGCAGGGCTAAATTGCGGTTTTCAGTTACCTCCAATAGGGAAGGTGTGGATTATCAATCATACGTAAGCGATAAGTAAAACAGGTTGGTTTTGGTACACAAGGTTTTGATGTGCCCCGGGGCTATGCCAGCAGTCAAGATCTGTGCTGCCCTGTATTCTTTATTGTTTGAGTTCCCCATCCTTGCGAATGATGAGGAAAGGAAAGAACATGACTCATATTCCAAACACTAGCGTTTTAGCACCCTAAAACTAAAAATTTCATCGGTTTTCCGTACGGAGGACCAAGATTGCAAAAGAATTCAAGATCCTATGGAGAAAACTACGCGAATAAGGTTCAAATGACATGTTCGGAATTTGAGTGAAAACGGTACATATAAGTTTGTTTTAGAATGATTTGTTGATTTTCAGAATCTGATTTGTCTATGATCCATAACTAAACCATTAACTCTACCAAGACAAAGTACATGGTGGCAGGTAGAGATAGAGGAAGACCTAGTGGTGTTGGTGCTGAGGTAGTGCTTGATGGGGATGTGTTTGAAGTTGTTGAAGAATTTGTTTACCTTGGAACGCTTGTGACATGTGACAATGACGTTTCCCGTGAAATGAAAAGACGTATTGCTGCTGCGAATAGGGCCTTTTACGGATTACGTAACCAGCTTAGGTCCCGCAACATGCAGACGGAAACGAAATTTGCTCTATACAAAACTCTGATTCTACCAGTGGCCCTTTATGGACATGAAGCATGGACGTTAAAAGAGGCGGACCGGAGAGCTTTCGGGGTTTTCGAGCGAAAAGTGCTGCGTACAATACTCGGAGGGAAACTAGGAAATGGTGTGTGGCGCAGACTCATGAATCATGAGCTGTATCAATCAGAGCTTAAAATATTCATCTTCATGAAGCAACTTCGGTCCGAATTTTGACAAACATCGCATGAATATTCAACACATAGAATGACATAGTCAGACGACTACTCCACGAACTCATTCATTCAACTGTCACTGAATGTGTTTACTATGTGCAGAAAAAACATAATTATCATTGTTCATGTTGATGTTTACCGCTGAAAGTGCCTCGCGGATGAAAATCGGGTTCAGTCCTGTGTGATAAATACCTTTACTCATTTGAAACATGTTCAGATTTCAGATAATTTATCTATTTGTAAAAGGTGCATAAATATTCAATGACTAATATTCAATTGAATATTGACTGTCCAGAGCCGACTATGAATGTGTCGGAAGTGAACTGACAAATGAAGAAAAATGGACTTCACTAAAAAATTTCGATTATTTTACACTCTGGTATCAATTGTATACTAGAAAAAAATGTGAATCGTATAAAATACGGTGCTTCGACGCTGTAGCCAACCAGGTATCCAGGTAGGTATTATCCATAACATCATTTTGAATATATTTAAAAAAAAAAAAAAAGACAGAATCACCGTCTTCGACCAGAGGTCGCACAGACTGAACACTTAACATCTAGCATGAGACAAAGGACAGGACATTTACATAACACCCAGTGGACCAGTGGAGAGCTTTTCGCTTTACGAAAAGTTTTCTCCTTACCGGGGTGGGAATCGAACCCACACTCCACAGCACATGCGTATAGGCGATTGACGTCGCTAACCGCACGGCCACGAAGCCCACAATATTGTGGAAAAATAGTTAAATTTTCTAAGTATAAACACCCACATGTAGCTCAGAATATTATTATGTTCTCGATTGGGGTAAACCCCACACCTGGCTTCCAAACATGAAATACTTCTGTTTTATCAGACTCCTCATTCGCGTAATTGTAGTATTGAAAAAGAGAAGCTAAATCAGAAATTGATTAAATAAACATATCGTCATTGCGCGTGATAATAAGTGTAGGGTGCAAGATTGTGTCATTAAGGATAATCTACAGGTCGGATAACAAAAGTGCTCAAAGAAGTACCGTATATTTTAGTTTTCTAGCCTAAATATATCTAATCCGGTCTCTAGGGAAAGATTCATAAAATACGTTACGCAACATGGGCGTTTCTCGCCGTATAAATACCTAAAAGATTGTCGTTCAGCATTTTCATTTAGGTTCGACCCCTGCCTAACTTGATAAGTTGGTTTTGGCCAAGCTTGAAAACGGATTGTTCTAGTTTTCACTAGAAATCTAATTTTATTATGAAATATTGTCGTGAGACTTCATAAAGGACCAAAGTATGTTCGTATGAAATTTATAGTCCGCAAAATTACTTCATAAATGAAAGATATGTAAATTATCTTAAGGTGACGGATTTGCCCACTTTTCCCAACATTGTACTACTCCAAAAATATTGGATTTTTTTTGTTAAATATCTTGGCTGTGCATATGCACAGCACGTGTTTCGAAATGGACAAATTGATATGAAATTTGCGAAAAAGAATCCACGTGTCTTGGAGGGACTCGAAACCTCAACCTCCTACTCTCTAGATAGGCGTGATAACCCCTACACAACAAGACCACTTAAAGGTCACGTTTGCGGAAAAGCCATCAGAATCCGAGTACCAACCTCCACCGTGCTTAGCTCTCTTTTTTGCAAATTGAATATCTTTCGGATGCTTGATTTGTCCAATCTCCACATGTGCTTTACTGTTGTATATCCACAGTCAAGCGAGTGCACATTGTTTATTAAACGAGAGGATCGCACTCCATGCCTCCCAACAACAGGCTGGGCGGGCTGGTATAGAATGCGAATCAATCGCACTCTGCTGTGCCAAAGGCTTGCTTGGCTAAAGCATTTGATGAGTTTGATTGCCTTACGTAAGCGGTCGCGTGTACTTAGACGACTAATGACGGTGAAAGACCGACACTTGATTACAATTAATTGCATATTATTCGGCAACTCGGCCGAAGGGGTTATCACGCCTATCTAGAGAGTAGGAGGTTGAGGGTTCGAGTCCCTCCAAGACACGTGGATTCTTTTTCGCAAATTTCATATCAATTTATCCATTTCGAAACATGTGCTGTGCATATCCACAGCCAAGATATTTAACAAAAAAATGGTTTTCGTACGGCCGGTTTCAATCTGTACAGAAGTAACCTTGTCGATAGCAACTTATTTAGGTGTGGAGCCGGTTACGATGACATCGATCACGTAGTTTGGTTCTGCTCGGAAAATGACACCTCAGGAGAGCGACTATTGGATATCATAGTGGCCCGAGGTAACCCTTCAGAGAAATTTAAAGTGTTTTGGGGGATCGTGATGCAGTCTATATGCAGGCCATTTATAGTTTTATTTGTGATTCTGATACCGAAATCTTTTTTTTTTGTCAAAGTTTTTTTGTCCTTGTCTCTCTGTTCCGTTGATCCGAACTACTCTGGCCATCCGAAAGATGCTCCCAGTCGAACCAATCCTCGAGCACGCGGACATGCCACATTGTCCCTTACGACAAATACCTGGATGAGCAGCCGACATTTCCTGATCCAGAATCCTATGTCCCGTCCATCCTTAAACATAGTAAACTAACCTCGTTGGATTCTACCCCTCTCTTACTGACTTAAAAATAAAATGATATGGATTGTACATATCACAAAGAACCATGGCTCCGTAAAGTGTAGTACCCGCCTGAGGCTATCAAATAAACGAACTTGAAAAAAATATCTGGTCTGCCCAGTGAATCGAGAATATTTCCCACCAGAAAACATCCAAGACCGGACCGAAAATCGAACTCGCCATCTCCGGATTGTCGATGCTATGCCTTTGCTTACAATACTTACTGAAGACCCTTGAGGTGATCTGAAAGCCTCTTTATGTACACTAGACTGCCCAGCCTTGTATGGGAAGAAGAAAGGTATTAAATTCTATGGGGCAGGATTTTCATTTTGAGAGAGAATAAATCTCTAAAAATGTCAGCTCAATCGAAAACAAACTCCACAGAACATTGCAGTTTGATTAAATCAACTTTTAATTAGTTTATGTATGATTTATTAGAAGTTGGGTTGTGTGTTTTGGAATTAATTGATTGCCTCGAAAAACAAGCGTACGATGTGTGGCTTCAATCGCACTTGAGCATGTGTGTCAAATAGATACATTTGCGTACGTTTTGGCAGTTTTCCCAATAGAAAACTGTAAAAGTTACGCAAACGTATCTATTCTGTTCAGCTCTTAAATGCACGCGCCCAAAAAAGCATATCACAGCAACCCTTAAAACGGCAATGATGCAGATGCCAAAGCATGGTAAGCTTCACTTTAGGTAAAGCGATATAAATTTAAGTTTATTTTACTTCCGTACCGGGTTCGGGCCATCACAGACGCATATGATTTCTACTCCAGTTCCTGTACCTACATTTACAACAAACTAGTTCGACACAAACTCATTGCTACTCACCCCTCATCACTAACTGCTTAATGGAAAGAACCACTTAGTTAACGAATTCTTTTGTGCTTCTTCGCATATTTATTCTTCGTAATCCGTTGACTGTTTTGACGGGTCAACTTAGCTACACTACCTGAGGCTGGAATTGTGAATCGGAGACCGGATAAAAATGGTCGGTTCATTATGCATTGATTGAGAGGCGCGATCAGCACCGCAACATGGTCACGACTTCTACGAAACACGCTTCATGTAGGAAAAATGTGCTCGAAAACAACGGGAAACGAAGTGATGTGATCCAGATAGATACTGAATTTTCTTATTAAGATTGCACCTTTCAAGGACTCAACTCGACGATCATCGAACCACTATTTAAATGATCAGTTAGCGAATGAAATGTAATGTTTCGTAGTATAAATTTGTTTTCCGCACTCAGAACATACCTATTTGTGATTGAGAAATGAGGAAATAATGACATTGCAGATATAAACCCAGAAGGTTTCAGCAATATCGTGTGTGTTGCCCTCGGCCGTTACTGCTTCTTGTGCACATTAGAGTGACGATGAAAGTTATATAGACAAGGATGACTTCATTTTTTCAGAGTATTTGTACAAATCAGTAGAATTTCCTTTGGTGTACCACGTTTCACTGTGGTTTCCTCGGCGGTTTAACATGATTTCATCTAGGATTCTGCTAGAAAATCCCTGTATCTGTATCCGCGAATGTCTGAATATATTGTAATCTCACAAATTTCTTCGCTGTACTTCACAACCTAATTAATTCTGTAGCTTCTGTAACAACTGTAAACTGTGTCGACTCGTTTTTTATCTTAATCAAAAAACTTTCGTTAAGTGAAGCACCACACCACATAAGTTTATTTCCAATTTGAAGATTTTTTTCCATTGAGTTTTGTCTTAAAACGGTTTCAGTACATTTCATTATGAAACCGATATTTTTGAATAACTAGCTTTTGAAATCATGAGGGAACTTGAATTTTATTATATCTATATAATTTTCCAATATTGCATTCTTATTTTCACTTTGATATTCAGATGAAGGTAAATAATCGGCTCCTAGCTCTATTCTAGACGTATCGATAAATGTACGTGTGTAAAGCGCAACTAGCGCGAAATGCTTATCCCACACGTGCCATAGATGTATTGTACTGCTGATAAACCAAACTTGACTATGCGCTCGACGCGAAGTTAGATAAGAAACGAAGTCCCGGTAGTACTCTGTTTCAATACCAGCCGATGTTTTTTTCCGTTCAGGTGGGTACTTCCTAACTTCTATCAGTGAAAAACAACTGGTGTGGGTGATTCAATTTCCTAAATATTGCTGCCAGTGAGTAATTCTCAATGAATCGGCTCTTGACACGTTCAGTATTTATTGGTACGTGCAAAGATTCAGTCATAGACAAACAAAGTTTATCCTACATTTAGAACTACCTATTGTTCTAAATAATCAGCCAATTATGAAAAAAAAAAAGTTCGAATGACAATGCATTAGCTTTTGTTCAGGTCTTGGCCATCATTGTATGATAGAGAGAATCTAGGCAGGTATGAAACATCAAAAATAAAGTCATATCCTGGACACATCCTTTCTGAATAAAATACAGTTGTTCATAATAACAATGTTCGTTTTTATCAATTCTAAAATATTTGTCCTCACATTTTCAGAGGGCTAGCTCTATATTGTTTTATGAGTATACGAAACTGAAAACGCTTTACTAAAGTATCCACGCCGCTTGACGACATGTGAATCAATGACTTAACATTTTTTGAATAGTATCTTCAGAATGGCTTGTCCGACATCTCTATTTTCATATGTTTTGAAAAATGTAAAGATTTTTCAATTAAATAAATAAAAACAAAGAGTCATTATTAAAGAAGAGAAACCAATTGATTCGTGATTTATACATTTAAAATCAAACAAGAGGGAGGAAGTTTGTTAGAGCGTTATGACCCAAACAAATTATAGAAAACTGTAATGCAAAAAAAATGCTTCAATATGGTGGGTAAGTGATAAAAATGAATTATAGCATTACGTAATTTGCGAACGTACAAAGCTATCCGAAATGGCATGCTTATCATTGAACGATTGAGCTTATGCCTTTTAGTCTTCTGTTCAATATTGAATTGATTTACTCAGCAACTGTATTGATTAGCATCTACATTAGCATTGCTGCGATATAAATCGTAAATTAAATTGTGTGGGACTAGTAACACTGGGAAAGTCGAGTTGTTGCATCACTTGGCAACATCTTCTAAATGCTAGGGTAAGCGATACGTAGCCTTGAAATAATCACAAATTTTTCTACATAAAAATATTAGAAATTGCATGTAAAGCAGCAGTCTAGAAATGCAAAAAAAACGAAATTTTCCCTATAACGTGGGTCAATCTGGAAATTAAATACACGTGGGACGACATCAAACAGGACCAATGCTAGGCTGACCATACGTACCGTATTTAACGGGACAGTCCCGTTTTTTAGACCTTATTGTGCTGTCCCGTCGTAATCTAAAAAATCCTCAATTTGTTCCGTATTTTTATTGATTCTTTCCAAGAGCTCCAAAATATTATTCAAACAAATTCATTATTTTAGGCAATTAATGTTCATTTTCGATTATTCTTTTTGAATGTGTTTTGCATTGCGCGGCCGGTAATAAAGTTAATTAGTTCAGTGCGTGTTGGCTCTTGTTTCGGACGACAGAACGATCGCGCGATTTGCCGAAATTTTGTGTTTTGCATTGCGCGGCCGGTAATAAAGTTAATTAGTTCAGTGCGTGTTGGCTCTTGTTTCGGACGGCAGAACGATCGCGCGATTTGCCGAAATTTTGTGTTTTGTTTTGTTTTTCTCTTAGGACGGTTCGTAAGTAAATTGATGAATATATTTTATTATTTTTACAGCATATACTGTTATTGACAAACGCTCTATATTGTCGAATAGAGCTCCCTATTATTCACCTTTCCCACTAACACAAATTTTCCTTCCCGAGACATCTATGAAGGTAGTATGGGTTCCCTGCATCTTCACTAGTAGATGTTGAACTAACATTCCTTCCCTTCCTTCCGTGATTGTAAGGACGTGGCCAGGTATACAACTGCTACTGTATAGGAAAAGGTACTAATCCCAAGTACCAATTTGCGACAATATACAGTAGATTGCTCAATTCAAGCTCTGTCTGGTAGGGGAGCGGGTGTCGCGGGAGAGGGTTCTCTTCGTCGACTTCCCCTCATTTGAAAGGAGGTGACGGGCAGGGGATTTCTTTGCAGTTTGTCACCTCAGAATGCAAGTTCGCATTGTTTTCCTTCGTTCTGAGGTGATAGACCACAGAGAGATCTGCTTCTTGTCACTTTTGTTTAAGGGAGGGGAGGTCGACGGGGAGAGTCCTCTCTTGCGACATTCGTCCTTATTCCGGATGGAGCTTGAATTGAGCATTGTATAGCCACCCACGATTTGTACAATCACATATGCTATGCTATGCTATTTTCGATTATTCTTTTTGAATCTTCCGAAGTAGGAAATTCATTTTTTGTTTTGTTCATGGGATCAAAATCAATAGACAAGATTCCCAAGGTGTGAGGCTACTTTAACCGATTCAATACGGATCATTTAAATCAGTTTCGATCAAAAAAGAACATGAATAGATAAGATTTGACATTTGCAGGGTTGTTACGGAGATCCTGAAATATTTTCCGCGCCAAATCCGCGCTGACTAAAATCAAACCCGCGCGACACAGAACTAAATTCTAAGCAAATACACGTGAAATATCAATTTTGGTTTCCATAATCTACTAAACGTCTTATCTTCGAGGTCGTTTTTTAATATTCCTGATTTTAAATATGATTAAAAGCTTCAATTTTGCACATGTTTGTACCAAATTGAAAATTTGGATAATTTAACAACCCCCACCGACCATCTATGTTACCACCACTAGAAATACTGAAGCTAAGAAAACAGCTAAGCTAAGACAACCAAAACTATTCCAATACGCACCGCTTTTTAAATGAGATGATGATTTTGACATTTTTTGTTCCGTTATTGTCAGTGGAATTCGGCACAAAGATGCAGATCATAATTGATGAATAGATGAACTTGGCAAATAACAAAAAATCTGCCGAAAACGGCAATTTCTGCTGAAGTAATAAATTATGCAACTTTGTTGTAATTATAAAATTGCGTAGAGCTTCGAATATTCCCGAGAATATCTGCCGAAATTCATCCTGGTATTCTTGCAAAAGTTCCCCAGGGAACTTATGCGGAAATTCATTCTGGATTTTTGTTATAAATTGAATATGATAATTTGATGAAAATTTAAATAAATTATTCAAAAACAACCTGCGGAAAATCTTTAGAGACTACATGCGGACATCCCCTTATTAATTCCCGTGGAAAACGGTTTGGAAATTCATGCAGAAATTGACTGTTTGAACTGCAGAAAAAAGACTGCAGAAAAAATGTTTGAGAAAATCGCAACGTGAATTCTTGTGGAAATTTCTCTGGGAATCTGGGAAAAAATCGGAGTTTCCTTCATGAATTCCTGTGGAAATCAGTTTGGAAATTTCTGAAGACTTCCTTTGGTGAATGCCGGTGAACAACATTCCAAGAATTCTTTAGTAAATTCAAGGCGTTACTGCAACCTTTTTTTACAGTAATTGCTGCAGTCAGCGCTTAAAGAATTTACGCAGAATTGCACGGATTCTAAATGCTGCAGAAATCCTCTTTAGGCTGTAGACATTTATTAATTAAATTCTTCATAGAATCCTTGTCAAAATTGTTTAGGAAGTTTCGTAATTTTTCTGTGTGTATTCCTGTGAATCATCGAAGTTATCCGAAAATATTGCAAAAATACTCATGAAATTACCGCATTTTTTAAGGAATATCTTTTGAAGCGTTCCTTTTAATATCTGAACAAATTTCTGCGGAAGCACTTACCGTTTTGACTCAAATTCCGAACGTGACTCATATTCCAAACACTCGTTTAAAAAAAACATTTTGGCTTTTTTCGTGTATTTTAATCCATAGGAGCTTGAATTCGTTTGTAATCCTCATGCTCAGTTCGGAAAACCGATGAAAATTATAGTGTTAGGGCGCTAAAACGCCAGTGTTCAGAATATGAGTCATGTTCGGGATTTGAGTCAAAACGCTAACGAAAATGAAGCCCATCTAGATAGACCATAGAACTAATTTTCAAATAAACGTCCAGAGAATCCTGAGATCTAGCATTTTATTTATTAAATTTTCACCTTAAACTAAATCCGCGCGAAGTCCTAAAATCATTATGTAAATCCGCGACAAATCCGCAAAAAAAACGCGAAATCCGCGAAAATCGCGAAATCCGTGTAGTCGGAACAACCCTGCATTTGTTCTCATGCGCCAACAATATTCATGGAAATAATTAAAATTACATTTTCTTGTTTGGATTCTTGTTATTCTTATCTGCAGATATTTTCCCACTTATATTCATTATAAAGAAATTTTCACAAAACCTTAGGCATAGTACTTTGACTATTGTTTGTTATTTTCAATTGTTCAGAATTGGAAAAGTTTTTGATATTGGTCAAAAATAAAATCCTTAATGCATGTCTAAGAGTAGATCAAAATAAAATTTCAAAATTCTACTTTATTTTAAATATTGAAAATTGCGTAATTTTCTGTTCCTTTGTGTTTTTGTCCGCGTTACTTTGAAGAGTGAAATATTTGAAGTTGCGTATTTTTCCACAACTAACTTAATTCAATAGAATGTTATGGTGGTAAATGACTCTAAAATATTTCTGATTTATTGAACGGAAAATGAAAATTGAGCTCATAAATTTTGAAATTTCCTCAACTTTTAAATTTAATCACAAGGTTTATTGAGATGTCCCGTTTTGCAAGCGCGTTTGTCCCGTTTTTTCACCTAAATGATCTGGTCAGCCTAACCAATGTACATCATGCCATTGGTAGTGCGCACCATGCACGAATTTAAATTAGGGGAACGTTTCGGCACTTCATCTCATAGCTCCCGTTTCCATCCCATCAAAAAAAGCAATGATAAAAGGAATTTGATTTGTAGGGAATAGAACACTGTGCATTGTGATTAACTCCCCCGTCTAAAAAAGGAATTGGGTGTTTCTCCAAGTCAGTGTCTCGACATGACTTTACTACGAAACACTACGACCTCTCTGGTCGAAGACGGTGGTTATGTCTTCTAAATGGAATAGTACTAAGCGTTAGTGGGAATTCATAAAAAAAATCGATTCTGATTCGACTCGCGATTTGCATCGTTGCATGATTTTTACGTGATCTTCTTAGATAAATGCAATGCTTTTGTCGCCTAAATCAATGGATACTACTAGACCCTCCTTAGCCGTGCGGTAAGACGCGCGGCTACAAAGCAAGACCATGCTGAGGGTGGCTGGGTTCGATTCCCGGTGCCGGTCTAGGCAATTTTCGGGCATAAAAGTATCATCGTGTTAGCCTCATGATATACGAATGCAAAAATGGTAACTTGGCTTAGAAACCTCGCAGTTAATAACTGTGATGGTGCTTAATGAACACTAAGCTGCGAGGCGGCTCTGTCCCAGTGTGGGGATGTAATGCCAATAATAATAATAATAATAATAATAATAATAAGACCCACATGTGAAAAGGGCATAACAACCAAAATTTATTCTTTCCGGTTGTTGTTTATATACATAACTTTATACAGAGACAAAGAATCAGAAAGAATACATTTTGGTTGTTACGTCCTTTTCTAAATTTGAGTTTTTTAGTGTTGGTCTAGATAAAAATCTATATATACACAAAAAGGTCTTCTTTTATTGAATTTTGAAGCTTTTTAGAGCGAAATCATTTTTTAGTGAATAAGCGAAACTTTGCGATTCTGTCCGAAAAAAACTCAAGCGCGATGCTCTCCATGCAGAATTGCAAGCGAATTGGCTTATGCATGAAGCCAGGATAAGTATTGTATGATAAGTATGATTCTACCAACTACTTACTCGTCATGATAAGTGAAAACATTCCACAAAAAACTCTGAGTAAATTACTATTCAAATTTTTCCCATTCCTAATGAATTTATATACCCTTTTCTAATATACGAAATAGCTCCAATTGACCTTTCCCGTCAAAAATGGGATCCCAATTCATTGTCTCAGACGATTCTTTGGCTTATTTAAGGCCAACTTTCCCAAAGAACATATATTTTTTTAACTATTTTTAAAATTGAAAACAAAAACCGAAAAGTGCTGCACGTGTGAATCGGCCTGAAAAATTCACTCGATGTTCGTTCAAAATCGAGCCAATCTTAACAAAACCGCACTTTTAAGATTTTTGTTTTAAATTTTAAAAAGATTAGGTTCTTTGGGAAAGTTGACCTTAAATAAGCCAAAGAATCGATTGAGCGAATAAAAATGTTTGACGGGAAAGGTCAATTGTTGTCAAAAATACATCATATATCATGTGGATATATTATGTACATTATGTGGAAGCTATTGATTTGAAATATATTAGAGGTAACCACTTTCCCTTCGATGGGAATCAAACCCACGATGCTCAGTGTTTTTTAATAATTTTTTTAAACACTTAAGGATTTATGTTTTTGTATACAATATATATTATACTGAAACGTCTAATTTTTGTTTGAACGTGTTTAAACCTTGTTGTACCTGTATTTAGTTTGAGATTGAAAAGATTGCTTAAAATAAAGGGGTTTATAAAAAAAAGATAACGGATAGAATGTGAATAATCATCTTATATGATATGGTCCAACTCAAATATGTTTTCATACATGTGATAAACATCCATGGCAATGTGGTACGGAAGAAGCATGGAAATGTAAAATACAATATATTCTATCCACACATTAGCACCTCTGTTGCATACAGTCTAATACTTTTCGTAAGGCAAAACAAAAATCATCTGACTGAGAGCAGCCATGCGTTGCAACATTGAACCCCGACTAGGTAGTAGCTGACTGAGGCTAAAGAATAACATTTAGCTACTTTCGCGAAACACTGGCAGACTCGGTTTTTGTTCTTCCACTTCTATACGCAAAGGTTATATACATCATGCATTGCGCCTCTAGCAGACAGACGCACTACCACCAATTGCTGCAACTGGTCAATCAATTCGATTTCCGTTAATTTACTTCAAACGACTAACCGTTGGTGTTGCGAGGACGTTTAGGAACATCCATTTCAACTTCTTACTTTTTTTTTGGAAATATATATGGCAATATAAAAATCTGACAATTGACTTGTGATCCAACAACAACAAAAACAAAATTTGTAAAAAAAAAATCGGCGCCCAAAATATGCATAATGGTTTGAATTATTTTCATTACCCTACCATTCATTTATGGTATTGATTCACATCGATTCGCACTTCTCGATCGTTAACCATCGCACAATGGTAAAATGCCAAGTGAACCATAGACCAAAAAAATATTATTAAGGTTTCTTGGTATGTCAGTTCGACTCAGCACCTAAGAATAGGAAAAGCTGTTTAAATATACTATCTCAGGGTAGTAAAAAAAAATCAAAAATAGCATCATTGTTCAAAAAATATTCCTCCCCATAGTATACCGTTTAAAAGAAAATTATCTCATGTTGCAAGAAAGTATTGCGATTCTGATTCCTAATACTCTAATTGTTTCGCATCAAAGTTTTGGATTCGATACACCATATTTGTCGAAAGTTTTAAGACGAGAGAATCCAACACCCTCGAACAGACAGACATTTGTTTAAATTGTCAGGGTGAGTGGATTGGTCATCACTTTAGAACACGAATAGGATTTAGAAACCGATTAAAAAACTAGCACAATTTGTGTATGTACAAATATATTAGCTGTCTCAAAAATATACTGGTAAATATATTCTATTTATTCAAAATATTTTTTATGCTAAATATAAACAAAAATCAAATATAAAACCACATTAGCGCTACATGTTTATCAACAATATCTTTTGTAAAAATCAGACTTTTTTTCCACATTGCATTCATCTTTCGATCATTGTGCATTCTACATATATTCGTCTACGGGTTAAAAAGCCAAACAAAAGTGAATTGGGAATGATGTTGGACTAATTGAAACCTTTTAGCTGTCATTTCCATGTGTCTCACCATTCAGATTTTTTTAGTTAAATTGAACCTAATTTTGAGTGACATACTGAGGCACTGCAATAACCGAAACTCAATAACTGCAAACGGAATGATGAATTGCATAACACGTGAATAACAGTATAGATTCTGATTGCAGGAATTACTCATGAACTGATAAGCATAAAAAAATGCGAATGAAATTATCTACGTAACGTCTGTGCACGTACCGTGATTAGACATTTCCTAATAGCTTAGACAAACATAGCTTAGGGACATACCGTGCGGGGCCGAAAACTAAACTATGATCAAATTGAAGGGATTCTTATTTGTAAATTATAATCCTATCAGCTGCTACTAGCTTTGTAAATTAAGAAATTTATCAGCAACAATATTCGTCTTTCGCCTGTATTAGTGTATTAGTCTACTGTAACTTGCGTTAAATGCCTGAAACATAGAGGGAAGTTATTCAAATTTGAAACAAAAAGTGTGTAAAACACGATTGCATTATTTAACTTTATTTCACATGCTAAAGCACAAAAGAGTGTAACGAAGTCGAGATAAATAATTAAAAAGGGACACTGAGCGAAATAAAACTAGCACCACCATGTTTTTTTACTCATATTTCCTGAAATTATGAACAAATGACCGTAATTTCAGTTCAGAATGTACGCACATTCTGTATTACAACTTTTCAGTGCATTACATTGGTTAATGCGGACCATTTACATTTGGGCTGAAAAATTCATGAAAAAGGTGCGAAATAAAAATAGCATAACTTTGAAAAAAATCATAATGTAAAACTGTTGACCGATATTTATTTCGATTTTGAGTCAGTTGCTAACAACTAACACGGAATGGGAAGTTGTATGCATAAACTGATGAAACCGAGCTTTGTTTTCGGTAATATAGCAGAAATAGGGCGACTGCAGCATATTCCTTCGAAATGAATGGTAAAAATGACATCGTAAAATGATGCATGTCGCTTTTCCAGTGAAATCGGTCCTAAAGGCTTCCGATCACATACCGTACACACTTAAAATTCTAAGTTTACCGTTTGCCGAGAATCCAACAGCCGAGATATTGGTAATAATTTCGACGAATTTCGGTAAAACTTTTACCGAGATTTCGGTAAACTTTACCGAGTGATCGGTAATCGTTACCGAGTAAACTGCCGAATTTCGGCAAAATGTTGACAAAATTTCGGTAAAGAAATTACCGAATTTCAGTAAAAAATATCACCAAGATCTCGGCTGTTGGAATCTCGGCAAAAATTTTGCCGAGGTCTACAAAATAATTTAAGTGTGTAGTCGAAGGATTTTGGAAAAATCCCAATAATGGCCCTTCTTAAGGACAAACGAGGGATGAGAAGCCAGCTTACGGCAAAATATGAGCGAAGAAATTTCAAGGAAACAGTGGTCTAAAAGTAATCCAAAAATAAATCATACCAATGTCGTACATAATTGCAAAATTGGAAGGCAACAAGATATGTGAGCATAATTCTGCCAAGTAACGAAAACTTGAAGTGGCACAAAAGGCTCGGCAAGCTCTATTTCATAAGGCAACAAAAAAATAGTAGGGTAAAACGTCCTATCGTTGTGGTATGTCCTAATGTTGTGGTAGTGTTTAAATAGTCCATCCTGGATATAATAACATCAAAACCAATTGTGGATCCGCTAAAACTCTTCGAATCAACCACTAGAACACCTTTTGTTTGACAAAATTCCGTTCAAAATAATGAAACATCAACATTTCTCATTAAAAAATTGCGTCTTTTGAGCCTATTATTGCGGTAGTGCTAAGGTCCTATTGTTGTGGTATCACCCTCCATAAGAAATACAGGCAATACCGCAATAATAAGACTGACCTTCAAAAAATATCGCAACGATAGGCAACTGCGTCCTATTATTGCAGTAGTTTGTTTTTATTGCGATAAAAACTAAACAACATAAGCTCAGCACAATTGACGTGATATTTATATATTTTTTATATATTTTTTTCCATAGCTCTACGCGGTCTATACTGTCGTATGCCGCCTTGAAATCAACGAACAGATGATGCGTTGGGACCTGGTATTCACGGCATTTTTGAAGGATTTGCCGTACAGTAAAGATCTGGTCCGTAGTCGAGCGGCCGTCAACGAAGCCGGCTTGATAACTTCCCACGAACTCGTTCACTAATGGTGACAGACGACAGAAGATGATCTGGGATATCACTTTGTAGGCGGTATTAGGGATGGTGATCGCTCGAAAGTTCTCACACTCCAGCTCCAGCCTTTCTTGTAGATGGGGCATATAACCCCTTCCTTCCACTCCTCCGGTAGCTGTTCAGCTTCCCAGATTCTGACTATCAATTTGTGCAGGCAAGTGGCTTGCTTTTCCGGGCCCATCTTGATAAGCTCAGCTCCGATACCATCTTTACCAGCTGCTTTATTGGTCTTTAGCTGTTGGATGGCATCCTTAACCTCCCTCAAGGTTGGGGCTGGTTGGCTTCCATCGTCCGTTGAACTGACGTAGTCATCTCCTCCGCTGCCTTGACTTTCACTGCCTGTACTCTCAGCGCCATTCAAATGTCCCTCGTAGTGCTGCTTCCACCTTTCGATCACCACACGTTCGTCCGTCAAGATGCTCCCATCCTTATCCCGGCAGATTTCGGCTCGCGGCACGAAGTCTTTGCGGGATGCGTTGAGCTTCTGGTAGAACTTGCGTGTTTCTTGAGAACGGCACAGCTGTTCCATCTCCTCGCACTCCGCTTCTTCCAGGCGGCGTTTCTTCTCCTGAAAAAGGCGGGTCTGCTGTCTCTGTTTCCGTCTATAACGTTCCACGTTCTGCCGGGTACCTTGCTGCAGCGCGACCGCTCGCGCTGCGTCCTTCTCCTCCCGAATCTGTCTGCACTCTTCGTCGAACCAATCGTTCCGTCGACTTCGTCCCATATACCCACACGCTTAAAATCAATAACACAGAGATGTGTTTGCATCACACAAAACGGACCTAATGCGGAACATCCCCTAGATAAGCGATAGTTACACAGCCACAAAAATAGCTCGTGTAGTTTTATTGAAGCTTGGATTTCAATATTTTCAACAGTATTTGGTTCCTCATGAAACAAGGAATCTGTACAAACGTTTACATGTTGAAAAGGATCGTTATCACGACCGTACGAGGCATTTTTGTGCCTGTGTAACTGTCGCTCATCTAGGGGATGTTCCGCATTAGGTCCGTTTTGTGTGATGCAAACACATATCTGTGTTATTGATTTTAAGCGTGCAACGTTATTCTCCGCTGCGTCGATAATGGCTGCTTTGACTGTATTCCAGCAGTCCTCAAGAGGGGCCCCATCGAGCTCACCCTGGCTCACCTTGGCGTTGTAGTAATGGTAATTATGCGGGTTTTTTAATTTATGAAAAATCTTTATTGATGTGAGTATTGACAAGGACTAAGTTGAAGGACCATTCAATCATTCTTTATGCAATTTCTTTGATTCTGGTCAATCACGGAGTAGCAACCATAGATATGTGTAGTTAGTCAAAGCTAAACATATATTAATATAAAACCCAGATTAATCCACCTAGTGCTGGTGGTGCCTTTCTCGCATTTAGTTAAGACACCAACCTTATATGGGGTTTATATGGTCCGATGTACCATAGTGATCAACAAGGCTTTGTCCGCTGTCGAATAAAACTTGTTGCGAGAAAATCGGTCAAGAATTACTATTATTATTATTATTATTATTTATTATAATTCATCCGACAATTGTCTACATGAATAAACTTAAGTGGTAAAAACGACAATAACACATTTTAACGACTAGTGAAAAATAAGAACAATTAAAATACAAACATACTGTCAAAATTTTCTTCTACGGATTTTGTTACGAAACTTTTTGGACGAATCTTCAAATTCGTAATCTGCTTCCACTACCGAAAACACTCTAATCATGGCAGAGAGAGGTTCGTGATATCCATAGGCGGTACGATGATACCTTGGTTGCAGAAGAGAAGAATTCCTTAACGACGGCTGAGGAACTCGGAAATTCAATTTTGATAACAATTCCGGGCAATCCACTTCGCCGTTCAAGAGCTTCGCGACGAATGTAGCCTGCTGAATTTTCCTCCTGTGCTCCAACGTGTCCAAATCCAGCAACAAGCATCTACTCGTATATGGGGGTAAATTATCTGGATCATTCCACGGAAGATTGCGTAAAGCTAGCCGAACAAATCTTTTTTGCACTCTTTCAAGTCGAAGAATCCAGGTAACTTCATAGGGGCACCATACAACTGATGCGTTTTCGAGTATAGGTCTGACTAGAGAGCAATAGAGTGATTTCAGACAGTGAGGATCTGTGAAATCACGCGCTATCTTGGTAATAAATCCTAGTTGGCGATTGGCCTTTGAGATTATGGATGTGTAGTGAAGCCGAAAATCCAGTTTTGGGTCCAAAAGAACACCGAGATCATTGACTTTTTCGACTCTATGCAGCGTAACACCGTTAATGACGTTAATGACTATACGAAAAGTTTGTTTTATAGCTTTTGTGCACACACATACATACACACGGACAGACAGACATGTGCTCAGTTTGTCGAGCTGAGTCGATTGGCATATAACACTATGGGTCTCAGAGGCTTCTATAAAAAGTTTGTTTTCGGAGTGAAATGATAGCCTTTCGGTACAACTTCGTTGTACGAGAAAGGCAAAAATGTAAGTCTGAGTAATCAGAAAAGTTAATAGTTTCCAGATTAGTAAAAAACCTAATCTCCAAGCTAGCTGATTTTCCCGAATGGTTTTAATATGGTAAATAAGTTGGATCAAAAACAGTTTTTCAAAAATTTTGATGGGCCCGGCCTCTTTTTCCGTTCTATATACCCTCTGATGCTTTAGACAAAATTGCAGCCAAAGCAATCAATGGTTGGGCGGCGCTAATTGGATGTTTATATAGAAACATGTATGGAGAAACCAGGGAAGGGAAAAATCAAATTTTCAAAAAATCGAGGGTGATCAACACTCAACACTTTTAATTATTAATCTAATCTAATCTAATCTAATCTCATACTTGCGTAGCCAATACTTGAAAGCATCCTGGAAAATGACGGTTTCTGAATTCCGTCATTTTTCTTTTCATATGGCCAGGCCAACTACGCAGTATGTACCGCAGAGATGACTCCTAGATATTGAGCGACTTCAGGAATACCTAAAGTCACTTAATAGCTTGGAATCGGGGGGAAAGGAAGAAAGCGTGGACCTCCCGTACCAAACGCTTCCAATAATATATGTACCTAATATATAATAAAAATCGTGTACGTGTTTATGTATGATGTATATCTGTATGTGTGTATATGAGTGTGTATGTGTATTTATATGTGTACACTGATAGACAAAAGTATTCGTCATGTTTTAATAGAGTTTACTACGAAAACATGACGAACACTCACGTCCATCAGTGTATGTATGTATTTGTGTATATATGTGAATGTGTGTGTGTGTTTTTGTGTGGGTGCATGCGTGTTTAAATACAGGTTTTCAAAACCTTACCTCTCCTTAATACTTCTGACGCTGAACATGTTTGAGCATTTACATAGGCTTGATCGCAATATTAGAAAGGGCATTACCCTTGATAACAATCGATCAGCCCTAGCAAGCACGAACATGCGCACGTCATCGGGATCTGCAGCACTTTTTTATACACTACACATTTGTTTCGACCGCGGTCACTGCACTGGTTCTATTGTTCTACTTTTAGGCGAATCTCCGCACAAAAGTAGAGCGCAAAAACCAACCGCATTGGAAGACGGTCGAAACGAGACTCACTCAACACTTTTAATTATTAAGTGACAAAACTCGCTAGCGATTAACAATCGTTTGAAAATCGTATCCTGATTTGAGGCATTTACCGTTATATTTGAACTCTTTTTCCTTACTACCATGAAACCATAACGTCAAATAGAAGATATAAAGGGACTGTTGACAATTTGCTGATATTAGTAAAGGTTAATCTTTGAATGAAAATTCTGTGTTTATTATCGTTTGAGTACAAAATTTGAGAAGTTGTCGCCGGCGACAACTTGCCAACTGTTTTCACGTGAAAATTGCAATCATTATCGTCTGATAATGATTCAGCCTAACACTGGGAGAAACATAGGAAAACAGTAATTTTGAATTACTATGTCTGAAACTCGTTTTGTGCAATTGCACGCTAGACAGCTGCTTTCCGGTATGTAATAGACAGGTAATTTTGAGCCAGATAGCACAATCTAAGTGACGAATTTTGATATTTATTCAGTACTGGAGTTTACAATATTTTATCTAGTGAGCATTATTTGAGGTACTAATCGAATTATTCGTATCCCGTTGGAGCAACTGAGAGGCTACAAATTGGCGCAATACTCCCACCTTTACAAACCACAATATCTAAAACATGTTTTTACCATGCATGGTAATATCTATCGAAAGCATGGTATTTAAAACATGAGATGTATTACGTAAGAATAATATAAATAACATAAAAAGTTGCTGAATTCACGAAAAAAGTAATAATTTTTACTTCTCGAGGAAAGAGTTGTTCCCGAGAATATCATTTTTTGCAGGAATTCTCGGAATAATCGAAGAACATTTGGTAATCCGCTGATGTGACCACTTGAGAGTAAGGGAAGTATGTATGAAATGCGCAACCACCTTTTCTTGGTTTATATCCCAAATTTTGTTTCAAAATCGTAAGAAGATGAAGCCTAAAATCATTTGTAAGCCGTCAAACGAAAAAACTCAGTTAAAAACTCTGTATTAAAAATTTAAAAAATATAAAAATATTTTGGCTTATTCGAACGCAATTTCGCCGTTTGTGGCCTCAATGCCTTTTCTCTAAATACAAGAAATATTTTCTCCTTATTACTATCAGTGTGAGAAATTGACTAACTGAAATGATAGAGTTGTCACTAATCTTGTGCAGAAAAGTTTGAAAATTTTGGTGAAAAATATTGATATATTTTTATTATTATTTTTGGGTGGCGCATATTGCCCAGTATCGTTCATTTTGGATTGAAATTCTCAATTTTGGAATAAAATCGTTTTGTTGCAATATTGATGGCTTTACATGGAAATTTTTGGATCATATAATGTGTTACATTTAAATATCAATGTCCCATAATTGAATAAAAAAAACACCTTCTTGTTAAATTTGTTTGGTAGGAGCTAGGAAATGTTATTTTTGTTAAAAGTTGTTATTTCGATGCACCGCTAAACACCATCCGACTCCTGAGCCCACCTGACAATACGAAAGACTAAAAGGAGCACCGAGAATGATCGGGAGGTGGTTTCCGCCCCGATCGTGGGGGGCTCGATCGTCAGAAGGGGGTTTTGGATAGCCGAGTGGAGACCGTTCGCTCTCTTGTGTTGTAACCGTCAGCTAGACCAGTCGTGCGATTCGTGTTAAGTGCGAGAAATCCCGGTCGAATAAGTGGACACCAAGCTTGTAACCGTTCGCAAAATCGTTTGAGGTGATTTATTAACCTTGGTGGCTTGTAGCGCCACTCTCACGTGTGAGAGACCACCAGTCTGTTGTTTTGCCCGACTTTCTTGAGACAATATGAAATTTTCTCGAACGGTTGCTGGCTGAATTTTCCAAACAACTTGCCAAACCAAAGGAAACCCAAACTGCTTGCGCTTATCTTATTGCTGTTGCTCATTTGCCGAATGTGAATAACAATAATTGGTATCCAGATCTTTCATTGCATGATAATGGGCTTACTATTTATAAGGGAAACTTCATGGCCATGATTTTCCCTTATAAATAGTAAGCCCATTTAGCATGTCGTCCAACCCGAATGAATTCTCTTGAGAATAAAATATGTTGAATTAGAAGATCTGGATGCCAATTGATTTTATTTGCAGCATTTCCGTTTAGAACACACTGTTCTCGTACGTTTTAGTCTTTTCGTTGGTAGATTGGTTATTTCAGACTTCTATTCCTCTTCGGTCAGTGAGTATTGGGTTGAGCGAGCTTAAGGGAGCATGAGGGGCAATAAGGGATAAGCGGAGCGAGTTTGGGTTTCCGTTGGTTTGGCAAGTTGTTTGGAAGATTCAGCCAGCAACCGTTCGAGGATTTCCCCTGAGGTATTGTCTCAAGAAAGTCGGGCAAAACAACAGACTGGTGGTCTCTCACACGTGAGAGTGGCGCTACAAGCCACCAAGGTTTATCAAGTACCTCATACGATTTTGCGAACGGTTAAATTGGCGCCCAACGTGGGCGCCAATGTAACCGTTCGCAAAATCGTTTGAGGTGATTTATTAACCTTGGTGGCTTGTAGCGCCACTCTCACGTGTGAGAGACCACCAGTCTGTTGTTTTGCGCTAACAGAAATTTGTTTTGATTTTACGATTGAAACTGTGTAACAGAAATTTGTTTTGATTTTACGATTGAAACTGTGTTTCAATCGTAAAATCAAAACAAATTTCTGTTAGCGCAAAACAACAGACTGGTGGTCTCTCACACGTGAGAGTGGCGCTACAAGCCACCAAGGTTAATAAATCACCTCAAACGATTTTGCGAACGGTTACATTCCTCCTGATTCGCCACATCCGACTCCGTTCCGGACAACGGACGGCCCCCATTCATACTGCTTGGTTTGATTTACCTCCAAAAACATCTCTCGCAATGTAACCGTTCGCAAAATCGTATGAGGTACTTGATAAACCTTGGTGGCTTGTAGCGCCACTCTCACGTGTGAGAGACCACCAGTCTGTTGTTTTGCCCGACTTTCTTGAGACAATACCTCAGGGGAAATCCTCGAACGGTTGCTGGCTGAATCTTCCAAACAACTTGCCAAACCAACGGAAACCCAAACTCGCTCCGCTTATCCCTTATTGCCCCTCGTACTCCCTTAAGCTCGCTCAACCCAATACTCACTGACCGAAGAGGAATAGAAGTCTGAAATAACCAATCTACCAACGAAAAGACTAAAACGTACGAGAACAGTGTGTTCTAAACGGAAATGCTGCAAATAAAATCAATTGGCATCCAGATCTTCTAATTCAACATATTTTATTCTCAAGAGAATTCATTCGGGTTGGACGACATGCTAAATGGGCTTACTATTTATAAGGGAAACTTCATGGCCATGATTACAATGTTTCCACGTACCTGCGCAGGATTTTCGCTCGCACTAGAGGAGTAGAAGTATCGCGGTTTTTCGGTTCCGAGTTTGTGAATAATACTTTCAAAGTGAAACGTGTGCACCTTCAAAGTCTGTCGAAGTCTTCCAGATCCAGCTTATTTTCCGTCAGTGCGCCTGACGATTACGCGATTTTACTCCATTTGCCGGAGGAATTATTTGGAAAAAAAAGCGCATAGGCGCTTTTTTTGTACGGGCTGGAAATTTGAAAGCGACCAGCGGAGTCATTTTGGGGTTCCCGTCCGAATTTCGTTGTGGGTCGCAGAGCGACCATTCGAGCTCGTGTGTCCGCTAAGGCCCGCCTTTCGAGGTAGCTAAACGGAGAGGAGTTCGCCAGTCACTCGAGCGAAACTGACCTGACAGTCGCCAAAACTGTCGTAGAACCACCCGTACGCTACAACCCCGGTGGTCAGGTTCTGAGAGCCCGGTCCCCGTACGTCGCTAATTATCGTACGCTGGACCGAACCTGAACCAAGAGTTAGTGGCTTCCTTTAGTCCTCGCCCGGTGAATCGGAAAGGTACGTGAAGCCGGGTCGTAAGGGAAAGTGGGCTACTAGCTCGAGGGAATGGTATTCCGACGCTCGAGGTTCGTAAATCGGAAGTCTTCCGTCCAGCCGCCACTCCTCCGCACCTTTAATTCGGCCATTTGCGCACGAGCTCACACCGCCATCTTGTGGAACAGCGATCGCCCACTGGCAAGCCGCCGGTAACTCGACGCTCCGGAGACACCGACGTCACCAGCACGGTCGAACGAGTCGTCATCGTCCTCGTCGGACAGTCCAGCGTTTTCGGCACCCCGCCGGAGAAACCTACGTCTTCGGCACCCCGCCGGAAAGCCATCCGTCTTCGGCACCCCGCCGGAAAGCCATCCGTCTTCGGCACCCCGCCGGAAAGCCATCCGTCTTCGGCACCCGCCGGAATCCCGTTATCGCTACGAAAATCCTGCGCAGGTACGTGGAAACATTGTAATCATGGCCATGAAGTTTCTTTATAAATAGTAAGCCCATTTAGCATGTCGTCCAACCCGAATGAATTCTCTTGAGAATAAAATATGTTGGAATTAGAAGATCTGGATGCCAATTGATTTTATTTGCAGCATTTCCGTTTAGAACACACTGTTCTCGTACGTTTTAGTCTTTTTCGTTGGTAGATTGGTTATTTCAGACTTCTATTCCTCTTCGGTCAGTGAGTATTGGGTTGAGCGAGCTTAAGGGAGTACGAGGGGCAATAAGGATAAGCGGAGCGAGTTTGGGTTTCCGTTGGTTTGGCAAGTTGTTTGGAAGATTCAGCCAGCAACCGTTCGAGGATTTCCCCTGAGGTATTGTCTCAAGAAAGTCGGGCAAAACAACAGACTGGTGGTCTCTCACACGTGAGAGTGGCGCTACAAGCCACCAAGGTTTATCAAGTACACTCATACGATTTTGCGAACGGTTACAAGCTGCAATAACGGATTCGGAGATTCAGATATCCTATTCCCTTTCCCGGAGTTATCACCGATTACGGGAATCCAACCGTGGAGTGCATAGTGACGCCGCGAAATACCCCATGTAGTGCTGATAGTGTCCGTCGGGCAGGCGTTCGAATGGGCTAGCGATAGCCTACCGCGTGGTGTAATCGGGTTCAATTGTCTCCCGGAGATCGGCCCATTGTGTAAGACCTGGTGGTACCGGCCAAGAGTTAAACCGTCCAGTAGAGACTTCCCGCTTAAACAATCGTTCGCTCATTGCCCGAGGGCGATAGACGGTTCCATAAGTTACAGTGAATTAGACCGACCCTGTGCGGAGAAAAGTGTCTCGCCGGAGGTACAAAATAATTGTGTGGCTGGTAATATTGTGAACTCGCTGAATACCCCCCTTCAAACTGCCCCGCCCAAATGGAAATTAGGGTCCGGTGCACAGAAGAAAATTAGTGAGCGTGAGTGTCACGGTGAAACAGAAGAGGTAGCGCAGACGGTGCGGAGAGGCCCCTCTCCCAACATAAAAAAATCATCTCTCGGATAGGGAAGCTAGGGCGCCCCTGAGATGAGTCGCAAGGTAAGTCGCATGCTCTATTCCAGAGTAAGCTAAATCGTAACTTACATATTGTCGCTCCAACAAAAAAATTGGCTTTTGATTTTTCGAGGGTTAATTTTTTCGTAGGAGAAGGGGAATATTTCTGGGTGGTTGGCCACCATTCCTTTGGAGAAAAAAATTACCACTCTCAAAATATCAGGAAAGTTTCTGTATCCGTCTAATATAATTCTACCGGTGTACTCATACTCACCATCGAGCTTGTTCGTTAGAGGCATTGTAGGTAGCACGTGCTGTAGATAGGAGATAGCGTTTCATTGCAAAAAAGCACGTTGTTGTGGAAGGAAGACACAGTCAACAGTGAAACAATAGTTGTGTGTTAATCTTTCTCAACACTTTCGTACGCTACATACTTTATGCATGCTGTTTTTTCCTCGTTGAATGGTTCGTCCATCGTTCCTGCAGTAAAGTTATAGACTAGTAGTATATATATTGAATGTTGATGACATATCCAGCTCCCGTTGTTCTCGTGTAGATTTTATTTTAACCATGAATATGGATAGAGAGTATCAGGTGGAAATGAGTGTCACCTACCTAACTCCAGATGAAATTGTTTTTGAACTCGAAATCAGGAATTTGATGAAAGACAAAGAGCATAGTTTGAGCGTGAATCGAAGAAAGCTCAAAAATGCGTTGCGAGAAGAAGCGGAAGGTTTACCGAGAATCTTCTCATATAAACGAGATCCGAGATTTGAAATATCCGTGTGTAGAGAGAGGTTAGAGCGAGTGTTTGATAATTTGAACGATAGTTCGCTTGATAAGCAGATGTCCAAGACTGCGCTCTTGCATCTTTATCACCGTTTGAAGCTTTTTAAACGGAAATATGGTGTCAGTAGTTATGCTAATGAGGCGAATTGGTTGTTCACCAAAGTAATACAAACTTATGCGTCTTTTTTCAATGAAAATGCGATTTTTTCTCCGTTTCCCGTCACCGTTCAGAACACAGTTTCTCTTGGCTTACAGGGCGGCTAGTTTGTCTGCTCAAGCAGCAGGCCAATCGCATGATTTAATTACGTTGGATCAAACGAATCCAACAACGTCTGGGATCGAAAATACACCTAGGACGTCGATATCAATTGAAGTACACTCTAATCCATCGATTCTCTCAACAACGGAGAATGATCCACTATTGAATATTCAAAATTTAGCAATCGAAACATCTGTTTCGGTATCTAACGTTTCTACTATTAGTACTGCTCCGATTGTCACGGTAGCTAGCGATGGTGGCATGAATACGACATGGGCAACACCACGTTACCAGGTCGCGTCAAGAGTTCAATCCAGACAAGTGAGGTTCGATACGGTTCGCGATTTGCCAAGTGCTGATCTACGGGTAACGTCAAGGAATATGATGGCAAAACACCAGTGCAGTGAATACAGTTAGCTGCTAATAGTGCGTCCAATGCTGGCAATGTTTCGAGAACAAGAATCCAGCCTGTGGATGTCAGCCATCCTGAACAACAACAAGCTTACAGCATGTTCGCAATACCGCACCATCCTCTACATTAACGCTACACCGGTTCCACTGGTTTCCGTCTCATTGGGCCAACCTGTACGATTATCCTCGACCCCAATCCCATGTTTACTTATCTCCAGCGAATTCGGTATACCCAAGCATTCCGTATTATCCGTATCCATCTATAACTAGTCAGTTACATCCTAATTCGGTCTATTTTCAAAACCCTCAATACCAACCAGTGCATCCAAATGTAGGCTTCCCAGTAAGAGAACCTACACCGTCACAGTTACCGGCTCATCCAATGAGTGAACCCTTGACAACTGATTTATTAGGTTTGGCTAGGAGCAGCACTACTGCGCCGAACCAAAATCCTTATCAAAACACGGTAATTAATAGTCCTAATCAAACTCCCCACACAAATACTAGGGCATACATCCCAGCTCCTACTCCTTCTCTGAATCCTTTCCAAGATCTGGATTTCGTACCGGTGGCCAATCAAACGAAAACCATACCGGTAGTTAAGGGCCAATGCGATACGCGGAGAGGACCGAGGTGCAGGTCTAAATACATTTTGTGGGAAGTCAACGACTGGACACAATCTGAGCTGATTCCAGAATCAGAGTTACTGAGAGCTGGTAACCTACTGACAGGAAAAAGCCAAGATGTGGTTTATTAGCAACAAACACCGATTCACCACATACTCAGACCTCATTGACAGCCCCAAAGCAACTTTTCGACATCCGGACTTGGATCACTTTGTGCTGTTGGAGATCTTCCAAAGAAAAACAACAAAAGAATGAAAGTTTTCTAGAATTTTTCCTTGATGTCGAGAGGAAGTTCAAAAGTTTGACCAAAACCAGTGTCTGAAGATGAGATTGCTCAGACGGTACGACGAAATCTTCGAGCCGACTATAAACGTGCTCTCATAGGTCGAGAGTTTCCAGACTTGTACTCGTTACAAATGGCAGGACAAGAAATAGGATGCAACGAATACCTATCTCTTCTTCAAACCACCCGGAAACGCACAGACGAATGCTATCCAGGCGACAGGAAATTCGCCAGCTTTTATCAATCCTAACCGAAATATGGAAAAAGGCGCTCAACAATCCGGAGGTAAAGGCCGAAGCCAACGCCCAAATATATCCGATCAGCAGTACTGACCCAAACAGGCAGCCATTTCAGGATACCAGGTGGAAAACATCCGTCCAAATGGAGACTTCAAAACGTGATGGTAGAAGCAAGGATACAAAATCGGAGAAGCCGTGTTCAAGTGACGGGATTGTCAAGAGAATTTATCCCAACTGAAAGGAAGCAATGGATGGAGAGAATCAACTGCGCACACATGTGCCATTAAATGACAAGTTTGTGTGCTTCAACTGCCGGAGCCAACAACACACTACTGAACAGTGCACGCAAGCTTACAAGATGCACTGCCAAGTGTGTGGATTCTTAGGCTTTCCCACACATAAGTGTCCTTTTTGTTCAAAAAACTCCCAGCGCCGGAAGGACAGGAGTCCTTCCAAGTAGAAACGCACCTTTCTTCAACCGAGCATCTCTTACCTAACGTGACAGATACTTTGACTGCACTCGGTTACAGTCCTTACTCCGAATTCGAGCCTGATACTGACGAAAAATTGCCAATGTTCCTCGGTATTGTCAACCCTCAACGATAATCGACCTTATATAAAACCAAAAATCTTTTGGTACATGCATTCGTACACTTTAGATTGCGGAAGTCAGAGAACGTTGATTTCTTCGGAAACTGCTCCGCTATGGAAACCGCTAGTACTAGAATTTTTCCAAGCAATTTGACACTCACTAGTGCTTCAGGGGACGCCCTGAACGTAGTGGGTCGTAGTTTTTTCCATTTTGGTTTGAAGATCAAACCAAAATTATTGAAACCACTGTGGTCGAAGATCTGCCAGTCCAGTGCATCGCTGGCATGGATTTCTTCTCATCTTTGATCTGCACATTACAAGGGGAGAAGAGATTCTATTCCTCGTAGATGTAGACGAGAGTACGAATAGTAACCCACCTTGTCTCGTCGAGCTCAGCTCCGAGCAGGTTGCGGCACTAGAAAGAGTTAAGAAAAGTTCAAACTAGTTATGAAAGATCAGCTCGAGGTAACCTCGCTGATTGAACATTCCATAAGACTGAAGGATGAATTCAAGGATTTACCGCCAGTACGGGTATATCCGTATCCATACTCCCTCACCATACATAAAGCATTGAATGAGGAAGTTGGCCGACTGCTCCATCTCGGATTGATCGAAGAATCCTTCTCCGATTGAGCACTCAATGCCGTGTCTACCAAAAACCCAACGGAATTGTTCGATTATGTCCAGACGCGCGCAAGCTTAACGCCCGGACTACCAGAGACAGCCATCCTTTGCTCACGTCGGTCGAATACTGGGACGTTTAGGTAAGACGAGATTCCTCAGCACGATAGATCTGAAGGATGCTTTCCTACAGATTCCACTGAGCGAGGACTGAAGCATCTCACTGCGTTCTGCATTCAAGGACGGGGCATGTTTCAGTACATCGCGCCTCCCGTTCGGCCTGACAAACAGTCCTGCCACGTTATCTCGGCTGATGGATAAGATCCTCGGAGCTGGAGAGCTGGAACCATGGGTATTTGTTTATTTGGACGATATCATTGTGGCCAGCGACAGCTTCGAGGAGCATATCCGTCTTCTCGAGGAAGTAGCGCGTAGACTAAGAAACGCAAATCTTTCGATAAACATCGACAAGTCGAAGTTTTGCTGATCTGAAGTTCCTTTTCTGTGATATTTACTGTCGCTTGATGGACTCTGACCTGATCCATCGAAAGTTCAGGGTATCCTGGATTTCGAAGCGCCCAAGACCATCCGACAAGTGCGAAGGTTTCTGGGATGGTTAATTATTATCGTCGCTTCATACCTGACTTTAGTGACATTACAACGCCGATTTCGGACCTCCTAACTGGCAAACCGAAAATCGTGCGATGGACTAAAGAGGCGAACGAAGCTTTTCGGATAATTATGGAGCGCCTCATCACGGCCCCTATATTATCCAATCCGGACTTTGAGCAAGAGTTTATTGTGCAAACGGATGCGAGTGGATCGTGCCGTAGCAGGAGTACTCACCAAATCCAGGACAGCTCGGAGAAGGTCATGCTTTGTATCACAGAAATTGAACTCAGCACAGCAAAAATTATTCGGCAACGGAAAAGAAGCGCTGGCGGTCTTAATGTCAGTGGAGAAGTTCCGCGGCTACATTGAAGGTAGTCATTTTACGCTGGTAACGGACGCCTGCGCTTGAATACATCCGTAATAACAAATAGCGTTAGTCGTCCAGACTCAGTCGCTGGAGTTTAGATTGCAGCAGCTGGGCATGACCATCATTCATCGAAAAGGTACTGAGAACGTAGCACCCGACGCACTATCACGTAGCATATGTGCTATACAAGCGTCCAAGTCAGGAAAATCATCTTTTGAAGACCTGGTACGAAAGGTAGAAGAGGAACCCGCGGATTATCTGAGCTTCCGTCTCGAGGACGGTCAACTTTGGAAATACATGACGGGAGGTTCTGAATGGAAAAATGGTCCCCTCCAGAGAATCGCCAAAGAATCCTAGAACAGGAACACGAACAATCGTTCCACCTCGGAGTTGAGAAGACATTAGCCCGGCTGAAACTCCGATTCTTCTGGCCTCATATGGCCACGGACACTCGGAAATTGATTCAGAGGTGTCGTCTGTAAAGAGAGCAACCTGCATCAGTTCCCACCATCCCGGTGATGGGGAAACAAAACTGGCGGATCATCCATGGCAAATCGTCGCCATGGACTATATAGGTCCACCGCCCAAGAGCAAGGCAGGATATATGCACATACTGGTGGTGCAAGATTTGTTCAGCAAATGGTGTCAACTACATCCGGTTCGAAGGATCGAATCAGGTAACCTCTGCAAAACGGTCCGAGAATGTTGGTTTCTGGCGAATTCTATCCCGGAGATCGTTTTGACAGACAACGCAACTACCTTTCTGTCGAAAGACTTCGAAGCTCTGCCTGCAAGCAGTATGGAATCAGCACCGGACAACAGCACGTCATCACAGTCAAGCGAAACCCGGTTGAACGGCTTAACCGGTCCATCAACGCGGCGATACGGACGTACTGTCAAAAGGACCAACGTGGTTGGGATACCAAGATTTCCGACATCGAGCATGTCTTCAATAACACTGTGCATTCCGCCACAGGCTTCACTCCATTTTCGTTACATCGAAAACCACGAGATCGCTACCAGCGGAGACGATCACCAGAGGATGTGCGCAAGGAGGAGTATGAACCGGAACAACATACGAGCTTAATCAAAAGTGGCGAAAATATGACCTGGTATCAAAAACTACTCAAAGTTAAAATCGGCGCACAACGCCACAATTTGCGTAAGCGCACGTCCGGAAGAATTCAAAGTGGGTCAGAATGTACCGCCGCAACTTCAAGCCATCTAACGCCGGGGAATATTACAATGCAGTTAGCGCCTATGTATTTGCCTTGCCGCATAGTAGCCAAACTCGGTTCAAGCTTTACGAACTCGAAGACGCTGACGGAAAACGTGGGTGTTTGGCCCGCTGAGCACATAAAGCCATAGTTTCATTGATCGCGGACGATCAAATTCAGTCTTACAATTTGTTTTCTTTGTTATTTGGAAAACTGCGGTGAAATTCAAGACTCCTCACACCACACAACGCAGTATTTATCTCCCGTGCATTGAGAGAAGATAGCATGCGTGAGTGGCGTCAATCTCTCAATGAAGGTCCAATGTTTTTCTCACTGAGAGCAGTGTTTAAAGGATTAGCATAGGAGGTTCTGCACGTTCGGGAAAACCCAGAACGATATTTTAGGCCGGCCGAAAATTAATTAAGTTTTTTACAAAACTCGATCGCGAGAGAAAACTAATGTGTCTTCCAATGGTGTAAGATGGCCAAATTAGGACGTTCTCTAGCGATCAAACAAAGAGTGAGTATGAGGTACCCGAGTCTACAATTGAACGGGCAGAGTTGGAAGGAAAGGGTGTGATCTGTCATGCGAAACTATTCTACTATGGCAATTCAGGATAAGGCTGCGAGAACCCGTGACGGTTAGGTGGGACGAAGATAATTAGTCAACAGCAAGATCCGGCCAATTGAGGATACTATGGGTGTCGAGGAGTCGAGAACCATTTTGATTCACCGTGATGGCGTGCCAGATCACGGGATCCCCAATTGCGCGTACCGAATCGAGCACCCTATAAATCTTTAAACTCTTTTCATGATCACATTGTTTTTTTGTTAGATTTATTATTGCTTGTTACTTTGTTATTTAAATTTTACTAGTTCCTTTTGTTGATTATCAGTTAAATTTATTTGTAGAATAAGCTGAAAAAAAATTATAATTAATTCATATTTTTCTTTTTTTATTTCACTGGGAAATGTTACATTTAAATATCAATGTCCCATAATTGAATAAAAAACACCTTCTTGTTAAATTTGTTTGGTAGGAGCTAGGAAATGTTATTTTGTTAAAAGTTGTTATTTCGATGCACGCTAAACACCATCCGACTCCCGAGCCCACTCCGACAATACGAAAGACTAAAAGGAGCACCGAGAATGATCGAGGTGAGTTGCCCTGATCGTGGGGCCTGATCGTCAGAAGGGGGTTTGGATAGCCGAGTGGAGACCGTTCGCTCTCTTGTGTTGTAACCGTCAGCTAGACCAGTCGTGCGATTCGTGTTAATGCGAGAAATCCCGGTCGAATAAGTGGAACCAAGCGCAATAACGGATTCGAGATTCAGATATCCTATTCCTTTCCCGGAGTTATCACCGATTACGGAACAACCGTGGAGTGCATAGTGACGCCGCGAACACCCCATGTAGTGGATAGTGTCCGTGGCAGGCGTTCGAATGGGCTAGCGATAGCTCTCGCGTGTAATCGGTTCAATTGTCTCCGAGATCGGCCCATTGTGTAAGACCTGGTGGTACCGGCCAGAGTTAAACGTCCAGTAGAGACTTCCCGCTTAAACAATCGTTCGCTCATTGTCCGAAGGCGATAGACGGTTCCAAAGTTACAGTGAATTAGACCGACCCTGTGGAGAAAAGTGTCTGCCGGAGGTACAAAATAATTGTGTGGCTGGTAATATTGTGAACTCGCTGAATACCCCTTCAAACTGCCCGCCCAAATGGAAATTAGGGTCCGGTGCACAGAAGAAAATTAGTGAGTGGAGTGTCACGGTGAAACAGAAGAGGTGCAGACGGTGGAGAGGCCCCTCCCAACATAAAAAATCATCTCTCGGATAGGGGAAGCTAGGCGCCCCAGATGAGTCGCAAGGTAAGTCGCATCCATTCCATAGTAAGCTAAATCGTAACTTAAAATGACTGATATGTTAGATTATTGATAAACACTTCGAAAATACATGTTTTCGGAGGAAATCCTATTAAATGAAGTGATCAGCTTAGAAGGCGCAAATTGACCGATCTCCCCATTGAAATTTTGAAAGAATTTCTGGCTTATGCTGGATTCGTTTTATAGTATTGACTCCAGAAATTGTTTAGCAATTGGTCGAATGAAATTTGATCGAAAGAGAAGCAATCCATCAAATATTTCGTGCATGATAATGGCGTATAATGCAGGGTGAAGAATATATCACTTGAGAACCCTCATCCTATCAAAACTAAAAAACAAGTGAATGTATGATCAGATTTTGTATTCAATGCTTTTCATATTTAAATT